>NC_056041.1:17219558-17495719 GCF_004379255.2 Salvia splendens | reverse complement strand
TTATATATATATATATATATATATATATATATATATATATATATATATATATAGAGTAGTGATCAATGTATAACTAATCTTAAGTGTATAACTAGAGAACAAATCTCAGCCACACATCTTAATGGAACAAATATTATTTATTTTAATTATAGAAAATATGCTGAGGGTAATTTTGGAATTGCTTTCTTAATTTAAATCTGCGATCAAACATGCAAATCTGCGATCAAATTACTCCATAATCTGCGATCTTTTCTTTCCTTCCAAACTTGCGATCCGATTTTTTTCCAAATTTCGTTCCAAATCTTATTACTTCATTCAAATCGCGATTGAATTCAATTCGACGCGATTCAATTCGTTATTCAATCCGTTCATCGCGATTCAAATCAATCATCGTGATTCAAATCAATGGATTCAATTATGAGGTCGGACGAAGATTATTTCGATTCCGATTCATCAGCTTCGGGCGAGGAAGCTGAGACTTCTAAAGGTAATCATTATTCGTTCAATTCTATAACAATTACTTCACTCTTGTTCAATTCTATAACAATTCCTACTATTTATTAATATACAATATTTTCGTGTATTGTGATTATGAAAACCGTAGTTTGTGATTAGATTTATAGTTGTTTCACTGATGTTAAGTGATTATGAAAATCGTATGGTCTTTGTATTATGTTTACATGGTTAGATTTACAGTTGTTTTGCAAATAAGAGTGAAGTGAAATCAGAATAAGAGTGATGGTTTTGTGAACAAGAGTGATGTGTGTTTTGAACAAGAGTGATGTGTTTTGTTAACATGAGTGATGTGTTTTGTGAACAAGAGTGATGTGTTTGTGAACATGAGTGATGTGTTTTGTTAACATGAGTGATGCCCTCAGAATAAGAGTGATGTGTTTACATCACTCTTATTCTGATTTTACTTCACTCTTGTTCACAAAACACTTCACTCTTGTTCAGAAAACACTTCACTCTTGTTCAAAAACACATCACTCTTATTCTGATTTTACTTCACTCTTGTTCACAAAACACATCACTCTTATTCTGATTTTACTTCACTCTTGTTCAGAAAACACTTCACTCTTGTTCACAAAACACATCACTCTTATTCTGATTTTACTTCACTCTTGTTCACAAACCACTTCACTCTTATTCTCATTTTACTTCACTCTTGTTCACAAAACACTTCATCTTGTTCACAAAACACTTCACTCTTGTCAGTAACATCAAAGCATTATGAAGAATATGGGAAAACCAATAACATAGATGTGGAAAAAAATGATTGTAAACTTCAAGCGTTCATGAACTATTGTAGAAAACTTCATCAGTGAATTAACAAGTACTTATTTTACATTAATATCTTGTTTACTATTTAATTCACTGTTGTGTTTTGTAAACCACTAAATGATGTGTTTCGTGAAGAAGAGTGAAGTAAAATCAGAATAAGAGTGAAGTGTTTTCTGAACAAGAGTGAAGTAAAATCAGAATAAGAGTGATGTGTTTTGCAAATAAGAGTGAAGTAAAATCAGAATAAGAGTGATGTGTTTTGTGAACAAGAGTGAAGTGTTTGTGAACAAGAGTGAAGTGTTTTGTGAACAAGAGTGAAGTAAAATGAGAATAAGAGTGATTTGTTTTGTAAACAAGAGTGAAGTAAAATCAGAATAAGAGTGATGTGTATTGTGAACAAGAGTGAAGTCTTTTTCTGAACAAGAGTGCAGTAATCTCATTATTAGAGTGCTGTGTTTTTTACAGTGGTTTGCGTACCAAAATGCCCAGATGAATTGAAACCAAAAATTGGACAAAGTTTCATGACCCTTGATCGTGCATTGGACTTCTACAATAATTATGCTCGATATGTTGGATTTGACACCCGTAAAAAGGGATCGAAAAGGAAAAAGATGTCACTACTTGGATTTACGTTGGTGTGTAGCCGCGAAGGGAAGGTACAAAGCAAAAGAAACAGTAAACAATCTGATGTGTGAAACGAAAGCGTTCTTCTATTAAGTGCTATTGTAATGCTAAAGTGTCTGGAAGTATATTATGGGTGTTGGTTATGTTATACAAAGTTTCGTTTGAAGACCATAATCATGAGATGGTTGAGGAACGCCATAAGCGTTTTATGAATTTGAACCGTAATTTGGATTTAGTCCATCAGAAATTCATCCTCAATTGTGCTAATGCAAATATTGGTCCAACTTTAAGTTTTAGCTTACTTAAAGAAGTGCTTGGTGGATTAGATTATGTAGGGTGTACTGTTTTAGAAGTGCGCAACTATAGACGTGACCTTAGAGCTTATGTAGAAGGAGCTGATGCACAAATGTTATTGAATGAGTTGCGAAGGAAGAAGGAGTTGTGTAGTGCATTTACATATGAGTATGAGGTCAACTCAAAGGATAGGATGACACGATTGTTTTGGTGTGATCCTACTGCCAGAAGAAACTACCATTTGTATGGAGATATTGTTTCGTTTGATACGACATACTCCACAAACAGGTATGTGCACACTAATTACTCTTTTGTTAATTGTTTTCTGAAATCATAACATGAGTGATGTGTTTCTGAAAAAGAGTGAAGTGTTTTGTGAACAAGAGTGAAGTGTTTTCTTAACAAGAGTAATGTGTTTTGTGAAAAAGAGTGATGTATTTTTCTGCATGCTTATATTGATGTGTTTTCTGAAATCATAACAAGAGTGAAGTGTTTGTGAAAAAGAGTGAAGTATTGTCTGAACAAGAGTGACGTGTTTTGTGAAAAAGAGTGATGTATTTTTCTGCATGCTTATATTGATGTGTTTTCTGAAATCATAACAAGAGTGAAGTGTTTTGTGAAAAAGAAGTGAAGTATTGACTGAACAAGAGTGACGTATTTTGTGAAAAAGAGTGATGTGTTTTCTGCATGCTTATAGTGAATTGTTTTTCATTTCAGATACTGTATGATATTTGCTCCTTTTACGGGCAAGGATAATCATGGTCGGCCCGCTGTGACATTTGCTGTTGGCCTTTTGTCCAAGGAAAATGCCAACTCCTTTTCATGGTTATTTAACCAATTTGTAAAGTGTACGGGTGTGGCTCCCAAACTCATTGTAACCGACCAAGACTTAGGAATGAAAGTTGTTGTTGAGGAGGTCCTTGTCAATACAAGACACCGGTGGTGTATGTGGCACGTTATGAATAAAGTTGCTGACAAATTGCCAAAGAACATGATTGGTAGTGAACAATTAAAGAAGGAATTGAATGCATGTGTATGATCAGAGTTGATAGAACCTGATGCATTTGAGGAAACTTGGCATGCTATAATGGAAAGATATGGGCTGACCAATAATGTCTGGTTTTCATCAATGTTTGCATCCAGAAAATTTTGGGTTCCAGCCTTTTCCGTGATTTTTCGATGAGTTCGTTGATAAAGACAACTTCTATATCTGAATCACAGATAACTTCTTCAAAAGGTACTCAAAGTCTCGGGCTAACCTTATGCAATTTTATATGAACTATAATCATGCTCTGGAGACTCAAAGAAGTAATAGTGCAAAGCTTGAATACTATGATTCAACAAAAGTACCTATTTTGCGAACAGGATTGGAAATCGAGAAACATGCATCGACGATATATAGTGGTAGTGCTTATACTGAAATTCAAGAAGAGATAGTATATGCATGTTTCTCTTTGTCTTGTGCAACTCTAGGAGTGTCTACCAATACAGATATTGAAGTATATGACATAAAGGACAAGGATTCAAACTCATGGACAGTGACTTACTCCATTGGTGATGACACCTATTTGTGTGGATGCAAAAAATTTGAAAGACTTGGTCTATTGTGCAGCCATATATTTTGTGTGTTGAAACATAATTTGTTAAGTTGATACCCGAGAAGTTGCATGGAAGGAAGATGGTTGAAGTCACAGTTGTGAAGCCAATACATGGAGGTTTTTGTGATGATCAAGAAATACACCTTGCTGTGGACAAGAAGAAGATTGCATTTAAAACTTGTACGGATTATTCATTGAAACAGCACAAAGCATTGAAGGGAACATTGATCAAATCAATGCATTCGCTTGCAATTATTGAAGAAGGTAGGAAGCAGCTTCTTGGCGAAGATGTTGTTCTGTCTTTCCACACAGAAGAGAGCAATGATTGAGAACTTCTATGGCTCACATGTCCCGAACAATATTGAAGTTCATCCTCCTGAGGTTGTTAGTACAAAGGGAAGTGGAAGTAGGAAGAAATCGAAGAGGGAGTCAGCAATAAAGTTAGCAATGAAACCAGGCCGAAAGTGTGGAAACTGTCATGAGATTGGACACCATGATTCTAGGAACTGCAAAAAGGTTAATGAGAAGTCAAATCAGAGGCAATGAGGATTTGTATAGAAATAGTTCACATTGTAGTATTTTTAGAGTACTAATGATTCATTTTATTACACTTTTGAGTGAATTTTATCTCAATGCGAATTTTTAGAGTACTAATGCTCAAGTGCCAGTAAGTTCATCACTCTTGTTCACAGAACGCATCACTCTTACTGTCATTTTACTTCACTCTTGTTCACAAAAACACATCACTCTTACTTTGATTTACTTCACTCTGTTCACAAAACACATCACTCTTACTCTGATTTTACTTCACTCTTGTTCACAAAACACATCACTCTTACTTTGATTTTACTTCACTCTTGTTCATTAAACACCTCACTCTTACTCTGATTTTACTTCACTCTTGTTCACAAACGCATCACTCTTACTGTCATTTTACTTTAGTCTTGTTCACAAACGCATCACTCTTACTGTCATTTTACTTCACTCTAGTTCACAAAACACATCACTCTTACTCTGATTTTACTTCACTCGTGTTCACAAAACACATCACTCTTATTCTGATTTTGTTACACTCTTGTTCACAAAACACATCACTCTTATTCTGATTTTACTTCACTCTTCTTCACGAAAGACTTCACTCTTATTCTGAGTTTACTTCACTCTTCTTCACGAACACATCATTTAGTGGTTTACAAAACACAACAGTGAATTAAATAGTAAACAAGATATTAATGTAAAATAAGTACTTGTTAATTCACTGATGAAGTTTTCTACAATAGTTCTCAATCATAACATCACTCTTACTTTGATTTTACTTCACTCTTTTTCACAAAACACATCACTCTTACTCTGAATTTACTTCACTCTTGTTCACAAAACACATCACTCTTACTCTGATTTTACTTCACTCTTGTTCATTGAACACCTCACTCTTACTCTGATTTTACTTCACTCTTGTTCACAAACGCATCACTCTTACTGTCATTTTACTTTAGTCTTGTTCACAAACGCATCACTCTTACTGTCATTTTACTTCACTCTAGTTCACAAAACACATCACTCTTACTCTGATTTTACTTCACTCATGTTCACAAAACACATCACTCTTATTCTGATTTTGTTACACTCTTGTTCACAAAACACATCACTCTTATTCTGATTTTACTTCACTCTTCTTCACGAAAGACTTCACTCTTATTCTGAGTTTACTTCACTCTTCTTCACGAAACACATCATTTAGTGGTTTACAAAACACAACAGTGAATTAAATAGTAAACAAGATATTAATGTAAAATAAGTACTTGTTAATTCACTTATGAAGTTTTCTACAATAGTTCATGAACGCTTGAAGTTTACAATCATTTTTTCCACATCTATGTTATTGGTTTTCCCATATTCTTCATAATGCTTTGATGTTACTGACAACATATTCAGTGACTGATGGTTTTTTTCCGACAATAATAATGCGCTGCAATACTTTGCTCTCAGTCTTTGGAGTATTCCTTTGCTTCTTGTAGTTAATCCACACTTCCAATCTTGTTCGCGCTCACCATGATAACATTCCAAATGTCGCATCAAAAAAACTCCGCAATCTTCTACATTTAATGTTGTTCTCCAAGGCATTTTGAGCCTTATTATACTCACATCCTTTATTGATTTGGTTTGGTTGTGATGCCCCATTTTTGTCAAATAATGACAAAAATATAATTTCTGCAATATATCATCATGAATATCAGATGTAGTTCACTATAAAGAGAACTATAATTCATTGTAATCACAAAAATACTGCACTGTATATCGTGTATACTTACCACATTTTCAGGTATGCCACCATATTTGACTGTTATGTCCACATCGTCAGCATTCTTTGAATTGTCAATCAGCACTATACTGTTAGTACTAAATCTGAAGCATATGGTATAGTAATGTTCCGCAGCACAAATTGGAAAGAACACCTACATAGATAATAATAATAATTTCAGAATAAAAACAACTAGAGAATATAATAAAGAATCAATTGTGTTCAGTATTTACCAAATCTACGTCGGCCCATTTGAAATACGGAATTTGTTCAACCTCAGTTTGTAAATTGTCACAGAATCTATCAATTATGGTCATGAGGTCGACCCCATCAGGCCGGTGAACAACTGTATACAGCTGAAAAATGAGACAAGTTAAATCTGGATTGAAATAATTCACTTTGTTTTACTTCACCCTTGTTCACAAAACACATCACTCTTACTCTGAATTTACTTCACTCTTGTTCACAAAACACATCACTCTTACTTTGATTTTACTTCACTCTTGTTCACAAAACACATCACTCTTACTCTGAATTTACTTCACTCTTGTTCACAAAACACATCACTCTTACTTTGATTTTACTTCACTCTTGTTCACAAAACACTTCACTCGTAAATCTAACCATGTAAACATAATACAAAGGCCATACGGTTTTCATAATCACTTAAAATCAATGAAACAACTATAAATCTTACCACAGAAACTGCGGTTTTCATAATCACAATACTGTTCAAAATTTATTCTATTCTTACCGTTGGGTATGTTGTGAAAAAGAGGCGCCTCGATGAAGATAGGGACCTGTATTCTTCCATGTTATTTAAATAAGAAGCCCATGCACTTATCACACCCACTTCTATTAGCGTATGTGGCAACAGTGAACAGAATTCTCTTTTTGTTACCATTATGACATCATCATCATACACTATGGTGTCCCTGTTCAAACATGTGTGTGTGTTAGCACATCTTTTGTATGTTTTTTTTTCTAAATCAGAACTATAATATAAATCTTACTCATTTAATTCATTTGTTGTCATAATCCACAAAAAGACTTGTGACTCTTTCAAGGTAAAATTGGTTTTAGCCTTAACCACTCTTTCATGGAATGGAGATTTCAATGCAGCTGATATTTTCTTCTCAGCTTTTGAGCGTATCTCCATTTGTTCAAATCTAGCAGTTTCCTGTCAGGGCAAGAATGATATGAAAACATCACTATATAAGACATATAGTTCACTTGATGTTTGTTAAAAGTGTTGGTGAATGGATGAGATATATCATTGTTTAACACTTACAATGTCTGGATTGTAAACTACTATTTCGGTTGAAGGATTTTTGCCAGATACATTTAACTCTGATTGAACACAATCATCATCAGCATATATCTCCATGCATGCTTCTATTGCAGATGCAATTTGGGCATCCACAATGTCGTCCTATTTTCATAATAATAAATGAAAACACATCACTATCAACACGATTTTTACTTCACACTTGTTTACAAAACACATCACTCTTATTGATATTTCACTTCACTCTTGTTCACAAAACACTTCACTCTTGTTCACAAAACACATCACTCTTGTTCAGAAATCACTTCACTCTTGTTCATAACACACATCATTCTTACTTCGATTTTACTTCACTCTTGTTCACAAAACAAATCAATATTATTCTTATTTCACTTCACTCTTGTTAACAAATCACATCACTCTTATTCAGAAAACACTTCACTCTTGTTCACAAAACACATCACTCTTTTCAGAAAACACTTCACTCTTGTTCACAAAACACATCACTCTTATTCTGAATTCACTTCACTCTTGTTAACAAACACATCACTATACACATGCAACACAGAAACCTCACTTAACAATGGAACACATCACTCGAAGCACTTTTTTATACCTTCATCTGTGTGTTTTGTGATGTTGCTTTAGCTACATCTTCATAAAATTCATTTGTCTCCTGCAAATAGTGAAATGCGATATAACATAAGAATAAAAAGTCAAAAAAGTAAATAAATATTATGCATTAGTACAGAACATAATACAAATTGTTTTTAGTTCACTCTGAATCAAATGTCAAGTGTTAAAGTTCAACAGACCACAATCAAATTGTTTAAAATATCCATGGTTTCTATTCCAAATCTTGAACTTACTGGTTTCTTTCCCAAGTTAATATCAGGGAAAATTGTTGTGCCTTCATTCACTAATTTGCATTTTTCATCATGGATTTCCATCAGTTTTTCCACAAGCTGAATCCATTCTGGATCATCTTCTTGATCCTCTTCCATAGCTTGTGTCATGTTTTCAATTAGCTTAGAAACAGCTTGGTCCCCTTGATCAACCTCCACACCAACCATCTTTAGTGCATTTATAGCTGCAACTTTGAAGCAATTGATGTCATTGGTATTTGCTGGAGCAACCTTTATATACCTCATCATTTTACTAATTGCATCTGCAGCCTCCCTAATTGAACTTTTAATTTTATCAGACGAAGGAACTTGATCAGTTGAAAGGGGGGCATCATCAGTTGAAGGGGGGGCTTCAACACGTAAAGTTGCTTCATCAGTTGAAGGGACAGATGTAGTGACAGTTATTGAATCCTTGTTGGCATATAAAGATTCAATGGAGACAGGATCAATGATACTTTCTATGCTTCCTCTTCAATTGGTGCCTCCATTATCAAATTCCATCTGTCCTCTCTCCTTAAGAATGAATTCTGTCCAGTTACGGACAGTTGGGAATCTTCTAACCACCAGTCTTGTTCTGTAGACAACCCTATCTACATAGCATGCCTGCAAAAACAGATCAATAATAAAATGCATTACAAGGACTTCACTCTTATTCTGATTTTACTTCACTCTTGTTTACAAAACACTTCACTCTTATTCTCATTTTACTTCACTCTTGTTCACAAAAAACTTCACTCTTATTCTCATTTTACTTCACTCTTGTTCACAAAACACTTCACTCTTGTTCACAAAACACTTCACTCTTGTTCTGATTTTACTTCACTCTTGTTCACAAAACACTTCACTCTTATTCACATTTTACTTCACTCTTGTTTACAAAACACATCACTCTTATTCTGATTTTACTTCACTCTTGTTTACAAAACACTTCACTCTTATTCTCATTTACTTCACTCTTGTTCACAAAACACATCACTCTTATTCTCATTTTACTTCACTCTTGTTCACAAAACACATCACTCTTGTTCACAAAACACTTCACTCTTGTTCTGATTTTACTTCACTCTTGTTCACAAAACACTTCACTCTTATTCACATTTTACTTCACTCTTGTTTACAAAACACATCACTCTTATTCTGATTTCACTCATGTATAAAAAACACATCACTCTAACCATGCATTTACTACTTAACCGTGAAAAACATCACTCTAAATTTGATTTTACTTCACTCTAAGCATGTTTTTACTTCACTATAAAGGAGTGGTTAAAATAGAAAACTCACCAAGAGGAAAGTGATTGGTCCAGTGAATGGGGTGGATTTGTTCTTGAGTTTCCAGCTATCATGTGCTGTGATTAGCGTATCCAACACGTAGCTGCACCAATTGTACTGCCTCACATTTGAAATGTTGCCAATATCGTCCAAGATACGGCCAAGACATTTTCCGTTGGCAGTTGGTGAGATCAGAACATTGTCCAACAGAATAAGAAATATTTTCTTAAACCACTCACCACCTTCTAGATCACTATCAAGCTGCTCTTGCAAATCAGCTGGGGTTATTGCTTTGTTCTTCTTAGCATTGACAATGGTCTTCATCACATCATTCATTTCATGCTTCTTTTCTCTTTTAATCATCAACTCTCCTCTTGGCAGTCCCAACGTAGCATACACATCCTCCTCAGTGATGTGTAATGGTTGATCATCAACAAGTTTTATTCTGGAGCAGTTGTCATGATTAAAATTTTCAAGTAGTGAAAATGCCATGTCAGCAGGAATACATCGTATCTTCAAATGCACAAGCTGTCCGAAACCCATCTCTTCCAGAGCAGCTTTTTGTTTGGAGTTCATTTTCTCAATGGCATCAACCAAAACTTTCACCCCTATCTTAATGACCAATTTAGGTCTTCTGATTTTACAAGTAATAGCTTTGTCACTCTTTGCTTTAGCCTGTTTCTTTCTGGCAGGCATTTCTGGTTTGTTGATGCATTGTGACCTCCCACGCTTTGAGGCTAAATACATACAAGATTTTTGATCAAATTCGTGAATACACACTTAATATAGCTCAAAATTATACATTAATAACTATGCCCAATACATAAATAATTACATAACTCACTCTCTGGTTTCTGCATATCATTTTTCTTTTTTGACCTTATTTCGGCAGAAGTTGTTGTTCGAAGAACATCCTGTTGATTTATTGTGCTTATTTCAGTTGTACGTGCAGCACTTTGTTGCAGTCTATCTTCACGCATCTTAGACCTTTTTTCGGCTGCAGCAACTTCATGGATATGAGGAAAAAAATCAATATAGCAAAAAATCAGACACATCACACTTGTTCACAAAACACATCACTCTTATTCTGATTTCACTTCACTTTTGTTCATAAAACACTTCACTCTTGTTCAGAAAACGCATCATTCTTGTTTACAAAAGGCATCACTCTTGTTCAGAAAAGACTACACTCTTGTTCAGGAAAAACTTCACTATTGTTCAGAAAACACATCACTCTTGTTACAAAAACACATCACTCTTATTCTGATTTCACTTCACTTTTGTTCATAAAACACTTCACTCTTGTTCACAAAACACATCACTCTTGTTCAGAAAACATTTCACTCTTGTTCAGGAAACACTTCACTCTTTTTTGCAGAACAACTATAAATCTAACCATGTAAACGTAATACAAAGGCCATATGGTTTTCATAATCACTAAACATCAGTGAAACAACTATAAATCTTACTACAGAAACTACGGTTTTCATAATCACTTAACATCAGTGAAACAACTATAAATCTAAACACAGAAACTATGGTTTTCATATTCACAGCAAACGAAGATATTGTATATTAAAATTAATAAATAGTAGGAATGACTCACGGTTCGAGCCTGAGTGAAGTGAAACGGAACTTCCGGTTGTTTTTTTCTTTGTTCGTTCGAAAGCTACAAAGAATACAAATCTAAATCAGATCTAAAATAAAACCTAGAAATGATTGTTAATCAGTAGGAAACTTACTTTTCGAAAAATCCTTTTGATTTGTATCCATTTGTTTGACAAAGTAGATGATGCTGACGAGTTGAATTCGGTTTAATCGGCGACGGTGACGGCTTGAATGCGGTTGAGTCGGCGATTCGGATTGAACAGAGGAGAACGAGAGAGACGAACTGAATCGGCGCGAATTTCTGAATGACTAACACAATTTTGGATTTAATTCGATGGTGTAATGACAATAATACCCCTGACTTGTTATTATGGAGTAAATTTGTGATTGAGGGAGCTAATATCTCATTAAATTCGAAAATTAATATTATCCCTTGATTTTTTTGATCTTGTGGCTATTATTTGTTCTCTAGTTATATGGTTAAGAGGTGTTTGCCATAGATCACTACTCTACATATATATATATATATATATATATATATATATATATATATATATATATATATATATATATATATATATATATATATATATGGGTGCGTTATATTGATAACCCCAATTTCCGTAATAACCCTATAACTAAATCTGGACCACGCATATTTCTAATCATGCGGTTGAGATTCAAACTTAGATTTACTTCATAAAAAAAGCGCGGGGGTAAAACTGTCATTTCGCTCATTTAATTTCGCAGCCGATAAAATGATACTTCGACCTATAAAATGACAAAAGTAACTATCATTCTATCCGACAAAACTATCATTCTATCCTTCAAAAGTATCATTTTATCAACTCAAAGTATCATTCTATCTGCCGTGAGTATCATTTTATCATTTTATCAGTCAAAAGTATCATTTTATTAACTCATGGTATCATTTTATCCGACAAAACTATCATTCTATGCAATAAACCTATCGTTTTATCATTTTATCATTTTACGTGATATTTGGCGAAATTCAGAGTATCATTTTATCATTCAGAATATCATTTTATCAACTCAGAGTATCATTCTATCCGGCAAAACTATCATTCTATGCAATAAACCTATCATTTTATCATTTCATCAGTCAGTCAAAAGTATCATTTAATCAACTCAGAGTATCATTCTATCCGGCAAAACTATCATTCTATGCAATAAACCTATCATTTTATCATTTTACGTGATATTTGGCGAAATTCAGAGTATCATTTTATCATTCAGAGTATCATTTTATCAACTCAGAGTATCATTCTATCCGGCAAAACTATCATTCTACGCAATAAACCTATCATTTTACTTGATATTTGGCGAAATTCAGAGTATCATTTTATCAACTCAGAGTATCATTCTATCCGGTAAAACTATCATTCTATGCAATAAACCTATCATTTTATAATTTTATCTTTTTACGTGATATTTGGCGAAATTCAGAAATTAAATGAGCGAAATGACATATTTACCCCTCCGCCTTTTTTATGAAGTAGAGTATCATTCTATCCGGCAAAACTATCATTCTATGCAATAAACCTAACATATATCATTTTATCATTTTACGTGATATTTGGCAAAATTCAGAAATTAAATGAGCGAAATGACATATTTACCCATCCGCCTTTTTTATTAAGTAAATCTAAGTGTGAATCTCAACCGCATGATTAGAAATATGTGTGGTCCAGATTTAGTTATAGGGTTATTACGATATTTAGGGGTTATCATATGATCACGACTCTCTCTGTATATATGATCTATGCAAAACTAGATTTAAATACAGAAATGCAGAACAATATCATACGTAGGGCACTTTTAGGTCATAGTTAGTTAATTTTTAGGTCATGCTTAATTATGACCTTGCGTGTTTTTGGTTAATTATTGACCATTAGATCATCTAATCCTAGGGCCAAGATTTGGGTTGCATTTTTGGATTTAAATGCATTTTTATTTTGATCACCTCTCTCCGCATGTCGCTACTAAAAGCATCAAATCTCCCTATATATATATATATATGTATATATATATATATATATATATATATATAGGGAGATGATCAAAATAAATATGTGTTTAAATCCAGAAATGCAGACCAAATCTTGGCCCTAGGATTAGATGATCTAATGGTCAATAATTAACCTAAAACACGGAAGGTCATAATTAAGCAATTTTAGGTCATATTATAATATTTGAGTTTAATGTCATGCTAAGATCGTTTTAGGTCATGCTTTGTTAGCATGACCTAAAAATTACCTAATTATGACCTAAAAGTGACCTAATTATGATATTGTTCTGCGTTTCTGTATTTAAATCTAGTTTTATATAGATCAAAACCATATATATATATATATATATATATATATATATATATATATATATATATATATATATATATATATATATATATATATCAAATTGAGTTTGGTATACTATACTGCAAAAGCTATCTGTATTTTATTCAGCATAGATCTAAATAGTGAACAATAATGTTCAAAATAAATATGCATTTTACTTATATTGTTCAACATTGATATGTATTTTTCACAGCATACATATATCTATTTCAAACTAAATCAATATATATTTGATCAATACAAAATTAATTTTAAATGCGGAACATGGAGCTAAAAAATAATACTACTACTACTCATTATAACGAAATAGTATACTCCTACTATTGCCCGCACGGGCTTAACTCAGTTGGTTCCTGGGTGGTAGATTGTCCCTAAGCAGACAGGATCGAATGCTGGCAGCCGCAGTGTGGGAGTTTCACCACTGTGGTGGCTCCTTGTGTGCTGGTTACCAGTGTAAGTTCCTCCCACCTAATGGGCCGCTGAGGTACCGTGTTTGAACCCCTCCATAGCGATGTCGGGCCGGGTTATGGGGGCGCCTGGGGTGAGCGAATCACCTTTTGTCCCTAAGTATACTCCTACTATCTAACGGGCATGCTTACAAAGTAAAAATACATTTTCTTTTGTAGTAGCTTATTTATTTTTGGTTCTCCGTTTTGCGTATGATAAAATAGGTTATGCCTTGGCTGCAGCATGATAAAGTGTATAATTACAGTTACCAAAAATACATATGCATTTAAATACAGATCATCTAGTGTAGGTTAAACACTGAAGGATTGGAGGTAGGTTATCACGTTAACAAAAAATAGATTAAGTAAGATATTAATATATGTACTATATTATAGCATAATGGAATCCTCTAATTAGATTTTCTCTTTTTCAACCCTAGTCAACTAAACATATTAGCATATTTAATGCCAACCACCTCCCCCAGGAGCCGGGGAAGTATGGGACCCTGCCCTGGGAGTCGGGGGCGTCTGAGACCCTACACCGGGAGGCGGGGGAGTCTGAGACCATCCCTCGGGATTAACTGGAGTACCTTAGTAGTTGTTCTCCATTGCTCGTTATTGATCTTGTACAGAAAGTAAGGTAGAGAGAGAGTACTCGTTAAAACAAGTGGTGCGAATGAAAATGAGGTTCAACGCGCGTATATATAGTGTTTTCGAAAAACAAAAAAAAAATTTAAATCCGACGCCGGTTTGGCGCCGATCCGGGACGCATAATGGCGCCCGTGAGGATCGGCGTCGGAACCGGCGTCAGCGCGGGAATCGGCATGGCGACGCCGATTTTGACGCCGATTTCGCCCACGCCGGTTCCAATGGTTCGGCGTCAAACCGGCGTGGGCGAAAAATCGGCGTCGCGGTGGTGACGCCGGTTATTGGAGATGCTCTTAAATGTTTGCATATTTAATGACCTGTGTGGTACTGGAGATTAGTTAGCATTTATTTTTCTTAGCTAAACTTGGCTTCATACCTGATTAGAGTGTAATACTCACTCGTCCCATTCAAGTTGGCCAAATTTTTTATTAGAGTGATTTTCCTATCACAAATGATGCGGCGGCCACAGCTAGGCGATCTCAATGATAATGTCCGTCGCGGGGGCTTCTTGTCGAGCAATAGGTTTCTAGCTTGGGTTTTCCTTCTCGCGTGAAAGTAAAGAAACAAGAAAAAAATAAAGGAGTATTGATATTTCTTAAATGAATAATATGAAAAGATCCACATATATGTATATTAGTATATGGGAATATTCTACGAAAATAAAATAAATCAAATCATATCCTGAACATATAGAAAAGATATGGCAAATCAAAGGATAATTAAAATATGGATGGCAAATCAAAGGATAATTAAAATATGGATAATATCATATGATATGGCAGTAGGGCTTGAACTTGGAGGCTCGTATCGTTTTTAAATGACACAAGAATTTAGGTTAAGTAATTAAATTTTAGTATGATAAAATAGAGTGAAAATGTGATTGAGTATTTTAAGAGTAAAGGTCAATTTTGGTCATAAACATATAAACGAAATACGAATTTGGTCCTAAACATTCACTTTTTGAAAAACTGAGCCATAACAAATGAAATCCGTATCGATTAGGTACATTTTTTACGGTTCTGTTAATTATTGACGGTCAACCGTCGATTAGCGAAATGTTGACCCGATTAGGCAATTTTGATTAGTGTAGCATATATATACATTTTTTTGAAAAAACTGAAAATGCAAAATTTGAAAATGCAAAATTAAAAACAAGTTTCTAATATTAAAATGCAACATATATGCGATTCACTTTAAAATTTTCATTTTTCTCTCCTTCTTCTCCAAGAGCCCTACTTTTATCTTTCTCTGCAACACCACCACCATCCGACCAACCCATCGGATATGGCCGACTCGAGGTGCAGCAGGCGTTCCTGCGATGGCGGCGGCGCACAAGACCACCGATTTAGCTACGTTTTCTGCAATTGTAAGAAGGTGGCATCGTTTCGGATTGTCACCAACCAAGCAAAATCGGCAAGGGGGAAGCTTTACTTTGTATATGAGAGCAAAGAATGCTGTTTCTTCAAGTGGTGCGAGCCAATTCATGAAGTCGAAGCCAGTCCTTCGTCAACCTAAGTGGGTGGTTCCGATTTTGAGGGTTTAGCATTGAATTTATCTGAAATAAAAGATAAAATTGAGAAATTGGTGAATGTTGTGTCGTATTGTCTATGGTTTGTTGTTGTTGCAACAATTGTTTGCGTATTCAAGAAATTTGATGGATTTGAATGCAAAACCCTAATTTTGAATGATGAATTTTGAATCTGAATTTGATTTTGAATATGTATGGATGGATTTTGAATCAACTACATACCATTATGGGATGGACTTTTGAATTTCGATTAGCAATTATGGATGAATTTTGATTGTGAATCTGAATCAGAAAACATACAACTTAATATTAAACGTCAAAGTAGTCCATGATATCCATAATCAAGCTCAAATAGGTCCTGAACATTTTATAATTAGATGACTAATAATCCGAGATTAAGCCTAATCAGGTCAACATTTCGCTAATCGACGGTTGTCCGTAAAAAAATGACGGAACAGTCAAAAAATGGACCTAATTGACACGGATTTCATTTGTTATGGACTCATTTTCTAAAAAGTGGATGTTTTGGACCAAATTCATATTTCGGCCATATGTTTAGGACTAAAATTGACTTTTACTCTATTTTTAATGAGAAAAGGAGAGAGGAAATTTTATTTTCAAATATAGAAAGCAAACATCTTAAAAAAGAAAAAACAAATACTATTAGAAAATGTGGTCACACATGGGACCCAATAGATGAGGACACATGGGACCCAATTATCCCGACTTTCCTAGCCACACATGGGACCCAATAGATGAGGATGACCCTAGGTGACACCCGTGATCCATACTAACGGATCCATATCCCTACCTTTCTTATATTGTTTAAAAACCTTTCTTTATTTGCTTTCTTTGGTTATTTGATCTTAATCGCCTTTGTTATTTAGTTTATTATTGTCTTTAGATAACAAAAACCAAAAACCCCATTCATTAGTCTAGATAGTGTTTGACATTGCATCATAGTACTCATTCTAGCATTTTAGTCCTTGTGAATTGATAATTTAACTTGTAGCGTGCTACATACCTCATACACTTGTGGGTGACATTTTGATTGCAAAAATAGAATGAGTAAAGTTTTTGGCACTGTTGTCTGAGACTAAATTTGCTTTTGTGTTTGATATTGTGTTAAGATAGAGAATACTAGTTTAGACATTTTACTTGCTTTATTTAGTTTAGTTTTCTTGTTTAGCTCTAATTTGGCTTTGTTCTTCTCTTGTGTATTGATTTAGAAATAGAAGTCACCAATAGAAGAAGGGAAGGACGAAGGAAGATAGCACGAGCTCAACATCTAGTTGAGCCAATGGAAAATCCACATGGAAACAACGAGGGAGGCCCACCTCCACCTCATTTAAATCAAGACCAAATCATCCTCCAACTACAACAAGAAATGGCGGAGATGAGAAGGGAAAGAGAGGAGGAAAGGAGACGAGATGCACCGGTCCGAGATGCATTTGGCAATGTTAATATCCCAATTCCACCTATGATACAAGGTTGAATGCCAACAATTTTGAGTTGAAGACGACATTGATTCAAATGGTGGAGCAACGTGTCTTCTCAAGAATGCCCACGGAGGATCCTAATAGGCACATTGCAAAAGTTCTTGGAGATTGCCAACACGACCAATCTTAATGGAGTTCTTGTTGGTTTCTGGGGATTACAAGAGATAACAGAAGGGCGTAATACAACCCAAAAGAAAGAATACGAAAGGAAACTGAACTGAATCGAAATTACAAAGTGAAACAAATAAACCGTGAAAAGATTTAGCCGAGTCGAGGAGGCCTCTTCCCCAAAGGTAAAACGGCTACGTCTCGGTTTGGTGTGAAACAAATAAACCGTGAAAAGATTTAGCCGAGACGAGATACGCCCCGGTAGTGCTCTCGGTTTGGTGTGTCGTCCCCAAAGGTAAAACGGCTACGTCTCTGGTGAAGCAGCACCGCAATCAGCAGAGCTCTGGCGAACGGGATGGAGGAGAGGGCAGAGCTTCGACAGAAAGACAATGCAGAGAGGGAGAGAGCTTATGATGCAGAGAAGGCTTGTTTGTGTGTAGCTAATGCAGTGGTATGGCTAGCCTATTTATAGGCCAAGCCACCATGCAGGGTCAACCGAGCCATTGAAAGCTCATCATGGCAGATTCGTAACTGTCGTCGGTTACAGGCGTGTGGCAGGAGTGTGCCTTTCGCGTGTGGAGCATGTGGATTTCTCACGTGGCAGTCGTGTAGGCTTTGACTGTGCTACGCTTGACGATGTGTCAAGCCACTTGGATCGCTGACTCGGCGGTGGTCTAAAAAGATTAGTTTGGGCCAAGCACCAAGCCCAAAGACCATCCAAAGACCAATTGCCAAGATCCAAGATCGAGATCGGGATCGAGCTCGAGCTCGGGCCTGAGGCCTGTGGCCCGCGCCCACGACCACGACCACGGGCTCGGGCTCGGGCGGGTGGGCGGCGGCGGCGGTGGCGCGCGCGTGTGCGCGCTTGTGGACTCTTTCACCCATCTTAATCCACTATAATTATTAAGTAACATAAAATCACTTAATTTAAACACATTAAAAGATGTGTTACTTCTCCAATGTGGGATAATTAACATTTAGTTAATTATTCCCTAAGCTCACACTTAAAGTTTTAATTAAAAGCTAATTATGTCCAACTTTAATCCACTATTTCTCACTCACTGGAAATCGGATTAGAGAAAGTGAATATACTACATTTATCTACGTAAAATGTAGATCAACGCTATATTATTTAATTTCACAAAATTAAATGTCTTGTCACATTTATTGTTTGGTCAAAATCCATTGACCGGGCATATTTAATCCATGAGTTTTACAATCCCCCACATGAGTGGAAATAGCCAAATGCATATGCATCCAGACACAAGCTCAACCCTCGAGAGGTATATAAGCATAAGAATAGGTAGTTGTTGACTTTGAACCCTCCATAGTTGACACCATCGGATACACAGGCGGCTTAGTAGCGCGATGATTTGAAATAATCCCCCACGGCGTGCACCGAGACAATGGTGTTAACGCTTAAACACCTCAACCTCATCCGTTCTCACGTTTTGTGTCCATTGCGGTCTTGGACACCACTTTGGATTCATAAGTACGTTTTATGAAGCGACCACACTTCGCACTTACATAGGTGATTCTTAGTCAAGTACCTTGCCATACTTGGTCTCTTTGAGAACTCTATCTCTTTGAGATCCTTAAGAACCATTAAAAGTCATAGACTTATCCTTTACCACTAGACAAGTTCTCCAACACTCTATTGCTCTTAGGGAATAGATATAGTTGAGTATTTCTCTTGAACTCTCATAGCTTAGTTGTCCCTTTGAACCAAGTTCTTGGGATCTCCATTAATCATGGTTGGGTTACCACTATGATAATTTTTTAGTTTATGGATTTCAAACTCATTCCCTCTAGCAACTTATTCATTTGATCACGGTTTAACCCTTTGGTTAGCAGATCCGCTAGATTATCTATTGACTTCACATAGTCAATTGTAATCACCCCTGTTGTGATCAAATGTCTCACGGTGTTATGTTGTCGACGTATATGTCGAGACTTACCATTATAGAAACCATCGTTTGCCCTTCCAATAGCCGCTTGGCTATCGCAATGGATTAGCACTGGTGGCACTGGCTTAGACCAACATGGAATATCTTCAAGGAAGTTCTTAAGCCACTCGGCTTCCTCACCATCCTTATCTAAGGCAATAAACTCCGATTCCATTGTAGATCGGGCTATACATGTCTGTTTTGTGGATTTCCACCATACAGCACCACCCCCAATAGTAAAGACGTATCCACTTGTTGAAAGTGAGTCTCTATTATCAGATATCCAATTTGCATCACAGTACCCTTCAAGTACCGGGGGGTATCTCGAGAAGTGTAGCCCATGATTTTGAGTATGTTTTAAATATCTCAAAACCCTCACAAGAGCTCTCCAATGCTCTTTGCTTGGATTGCTCGTGTAACGACTCAACTTGTTCACGGCACAAGCAATGTCAGGTCGAGTGCAATTAGTCAAGTACATAATGCACCCGATGACCCGTGCATACTCTTCTTGTGCAACGGGCTCGCCTTTGTTCTTGCTCAAGTGAACGTCGAGTTCAATTGGAGTTTTAACCGGCGCGCCATCATAGGCTTTGAATTTATTCAATATCTTCTCAACATAATGTGATTGTGTTAAGATGATTCCATCAGTCGTTCTTAGAATCTTCATTCCAAGAATTACATCGGCTAGACCCATGTCTTTCATGTCAAAGTTTCTCTTTAACATGGCCTTTGTATCGTTAATTACTTGAGTGTTAATACCCTAGATTAACATATCATCAACGTATAGACACACTATAACATGACCGTTATTAGTGCTTTTGATGTAGACACATTTGTCACACTCGTTGATTTTAAACCCATTTGATAACATCACGTTATTAAACTTTAAGTGCCATTGCAATGGCGCTTATTTCAATCCATATAGAGACTTTACGAGCTTGCATACCTTTTTCTCTTGTCCAGGTACTACAAACTCTTCGGGTTGTTCCATATAGATTTCATCTTCTAGTTCACCATTTAGAAACGCGGTCTTTACATCCATTTGATGAATCTCAAGATTGTGCAATGCAGCAATAGCGAGAAGCACTCGGATAGATGTAATCCTTGTTACAGGTGAATACGTATCGAAGAAGTCATGTCCTTCCTTTTGTTTAAAACCCTTTACTACTAGTCGGGCTTTATACTTATCCACTGTTCCATCGGTCTTAAATTTTCTTTTAAGTGCCCATTTACGACTTAAAGGTTTCGCACCTTCAGGTAGATCAACCAACACCCACGTGTGGTTTAGCAAAATTGAATCAATTTCGCTTTGAACAGCTTTTTTCCAATGCAACCCGTTTGGGCAATCGAAGGCTACTTTTATAGATGTCAGTTCTTCATCTAACATAAAAGCAATGTAGTCAGGACCAAATGTTTTTGGTGTTCTGACCGTATTACCACGTCTTAGTACTATATCATTCGGATCGGGCCTTGCACGCTTGCGCGATTTAGGTTCCTCATCCGCTGATTTAGAACTAGTGGCTTCTTCTTCCACTAGTTTAGAACTAGTGGCTTCTTCTTCAATTCTTGTCTCAGAATTGGTTACGACTTTTTCTTTGTCTTTGCAAGGAAATGTATTTTCGAGAAATACGGTATTCCTTGACTCAATTGTTGTCCCTACTGTTATAGTCGATATTTCAGACTTGTGAACAATAAATCGATATGCACTACTGTTAAGTGCATATCCAATGAAGATGCAATCAACCGTTTTAGGTCCGATTGTAACTTCTTTGGGAGGAGGAACCATCACCTTTGCCAAACACCCCCACACTTTGAGGTATTTGTAGGATGGCTTCCTTCCCTTCCACAACTCATAAGGAGTAACATCTATTTCTTTGAGAGGGATTTTATTCAAGATATAGTTGGCTGTCAAAACAGCTTCCCCCCACATGTTATGAGGTAATCCTGAAGTTAGTAGCAGTGCATTCATCATCTCTTTTAGAGTTCGATTTTTGCGTTCTGCAACACCATTAGATTGTGGTGAATATGGAGCAGTTGTTTGATGAATTATACCACTTGCATTGCATAACTCCTCAAATGGGGCAACATATTCTCCTCATCTATCGCTTCGAATCATTTTGATTTTACAACCAAGTTGATTCTCAACTTTGTTCTTATAATTTTTGAACGCTTCTATTGCTTCATCTTTACTTCTTAAAAGATAAATGTAGCAATACCTTGTGCAATCATCTATGAAAGTGATAAAATACTTTTTACCACCTCTAGTTTGCACCATCTTTAAATCACATACATCCGTGTGAATTAATTCAAGGGGTTTTGTGCTTCATTCAACCGAGTGAAACGGCAACTTAGTCATTTTTGCTTCAAGACAAATTTCACATTTATCTTGGGTATCCACTTCATTAGCCTTTAGTAAATCTAAATTCACTAATCTTTTAATGGCTTTTGAATTTACATGTCCCAATCTACAATGACACAAATTTGAACACTCAGTCAAGCAAGAGGAAGTAGATGCTTTATTATTATTAGCCAACGGCTTTGCAACCATGCTAGTTGCTACACTAAGCTTGAAAAGCCCGTCGGTTACATAACCTTTTCCGAAGGATTTTCCAAACTTATACAATGCAAACCTATCAGACTCAAATACAAGTTTAAACCCCTTATTAACTAGTATTGATCCTGACACTAGGTTCTTGCGGATGTCCGGGACATGCAGCACATCCTTCAGCGTTATTGTGACGCCAGACGTCATCATGAGGATCACATTGCCAATGCCGAGGACTTCGGACGATGCTTGATTCCCCATGTTGATCTTCCTCCCTTCAACAGCAGTGTAGGAGGCAAACTTGCTCCTATCTGAGCAGACATGAGCAGTAGCGCCGGTGTCGATGTACCAGCCACCCTTGTTATCAACAAGGTTAACCTCTTCAGTGACCACAGCAATGAGGTCATTTTCATCCCAGTCCTTGAAGTCCTTTTCAACGACGTGGGCAGCCGGCTTCTTCTTCTTGCTGCGGCAGTCCTTAGCAAAGTGGCCTGGTTTGCCACATTTGTAGCAGTCGCCTTCAAACTTCTTTGGAGGCTGCTTTCCCTTCCCTATATCGTTTGGACGGTTTGGGCGAGGGCGTTTGTTGGAGGGACCGCCCCGCTCCAACAGATTGGCTTTGGCTTCATTTGGGGTGAAGCCCTTAGCCTTTTGGTCGCTTTTGCGCACATCAGCCTTAATGCGCAACTTCACGATCAAGTCTTTAAGGGTCATCTGCTTTCGCTTGTACTTGAGATAGCTCTTGAAGTCCTTCCAACTGGGAGGAAGCTTATCAATGATCGTGCACCTTAGGAATTTATCGGGCAAGGTCATCCCTTCAGCCACTAGTGCGTGGATGATCATTTGGAGCTCTTGGACTTGCTCCATGACAGGTCGAGAATCGACCATCTTGTAGTCCATAAATTTGGAAGCTACAACTTGTTCAGTCCCTGCAGCATTATCTATGCTATACTTATTTTCTAGGTTTTCCCACATTTGTTTAGATGTGGTTACATTGGAGTATACATTATAGAGGTTATCATCTAATGCACTTAAAATAAAATTTTTACATAGATAATCCCTTTTTCTCCAAGCTTCATAGTCTGTCATGACTTCGAGCCTAGTCTCTTGGTCGCTTGGCACGGGCGGCTCGTTCTCCGTGAGGAAGTTGGCGACGCCCAATGTTGTCAAGTAGAACAACATCTTTTGGTACCATCTCTTGAAGTCAGATCCTCCAAACTTGGGTGGTTTCTCGGCAGGTGGCATCATTCTTGGTGCCAAAGGTGTCGCACTTGGTCCATGGAATGAACCAATTCCGTTGCCCTCGAAGGAGCCAACAACTTGGTTGGGCATAGAGCCCCCACCATTCATGTTGGGCATAGAGCCCGCCATGGTCGCACCAGCCCCGAAGGAACTAGCACCCGCATGAGACCCGGAGGCCCCAGCATTCGTGTGAGACCCGAAGGCCCCATCACCCGATCCATTAAAGGATCCGAAGGTACCACTAAAAGTGGAACCAACCAATCCACTCGAGGTGGATCCCTGGAGTGGGCATCATCGTCGGAATCGACGAAGTGTTGACAGGTCCAGTGGTCGCCATGGTGGAGGAAATGGCGGCGGTGGTGGTGGCAGCAGCGGTGTTGGATTCAGTCGACATCTCCAGCAAATGTGCTAAATGTTTCGAAAGTTTTTAGTTCAGTTATATGGTCCAAATTCCTTCAAAGGCAAGTTATATCTCGTCTTGCGATTGTTGGTTTCTGTGGATTACAAGAGATAACAGAAGGGCGTAATACAACCCAAAAGAAAGAATACGAAAGAAAACTGAACTGAATCGAAATTACAAAGTGAAACAAATAAACCGTGAAAAGAATTACCCGAGTCGAGGAGGCCTCTTCCCGCAAGACGAGATACGCCCCGGTAGTGCTCTCGGTTTGGCGTGTCGTCCCCAAAGGTAAAACGGCTACGTATCTGGTGAAGCAGCACCGCAATCAGCAGAGCTCTGGCGAACGGGATGGAGGAGAGGGCAGAGCTTCGACAGAAAGACAATGCAGAGAGGGAGAGAGCTTATGATGCAGAGAATGCTTGTTTGCGTGTAGCTAATGCAGTGGTATGGCTAGCCTATTTATAGGCCAAGCCACCATGCAGGGTCAACCGAGCCATTGAAGGCTCATCATGGCAGATTCGTAACCGTCGTCGGTTACAGGCGTGTGGCAGGAGTGTGCCTTTCGCGTGTGGAGCGTGTGGATTTCTCATGTGGCAGCCGTGTAGGCTTTGATTGTGCTACGCTTGACGATGTGTCAAGCCACTTGGATCGCTGACTCGGCGGTGGTCTAAAAAGATTAGTTTGGGCCAAGCACCAAGCCCAAAGACCAAATCCAAGATCGAGATCGGGCTAGGGCCCGAGGCCCGCGGCCCGCGCCCACGAGCACGGGCTCGGGCTCGGGCGGCGGCGGGGCGCGCGTGTGCGCGCGTGTGGGCTCTTTCACCCATCTTAATCCACTATAATTATTAAGTAACATAAAATCAATTAATTTAAACACATTAAAAGATGTGTTACTTCTCCAATGTGGGATAATTAACACTTAAAGCTTTAATCAAAAGCTAATTATGCCCAACTTTAATCCACTATTTCTCACTCACCGGAAATCGGATTAGAGAAAGTGAATATACTACATTTATCTACGTAAAATGTAGATCGACGCTATATCATTTAATTTCACAAAATTAAATGTCTCGTCACATTTATTGTTTGGTCAAAATCCATTGACCGGGCATATTTAATCCATGATTTTTACAGTTCCCGACGATACAATCAAGCTTAGGCTATTCTCATTCTCATTGTCGGGGATATGCTAGAGATTGGTTTGACGACCTTGAGTCGGGATCGGTTACAAGTGACATACTTGGATTTTACATGGTTTAGAGGGTGATTTTGTATGAATTTGATCATATTTTCTCTATTATTGGGCGTGTTTATATCTACTTCTCTATTATGTTGGTATGTTGACCATTTTGTTAAGAATATATAGAAAAAGGTACAAAATATGTAGATGTACAGCAGCCTTGGTTTGAGACAATTTTTAGTGGAGATTTTGAAGTCCAATCAGCCCCTAATGCATATCAATCTCTTCGCCTTTGAAAGAGCTTCGCATGAGTATCTCGCACGCCTCAATTGGAGTTAGTAGAAGAAGTTATGGTAGTTATAAGAACACTGCGCGTTACCAGAAACTTTCACGCTGCCGGGTGAATTATTACCCTGTAAATTCACCCGGCCGGGTACGTTGATCCTCCGCTGAAAAGGTCAGAAACTGGTCGAAAATCATCACCCGACTGGGTGATTTTTACCCTTTATAATTTCACCCTGCCGGGTACGTTGTTTTGGCATAATTTTATCATTTTTGCAAAACAATTGGAACGCCACACTTGTAATGAGACGGAGGGAGTATAAATTATATACATGTAAATAAAAATCATAAACTTTTATTTTAATTGATCAGAGCATCCACAAAATTTTTGTAGTACTATAAAAGTAGTCAAATACATAAGGAACAAAACCATACACAACATATGGTATTACCGTGCCTGAACATAAAGCTTATGTAGTAGTAAATGGAAAAAAAAGCTACCCCTTGAGGAGTCCTAGTTCTTCCATTTGAGCTCGGAGATCCGAGCTGCTGCATCCTTGGGAGGTACGGGTAATATTGGGGCTGTCGTTGCATATAACGTCAGCAAGTGGGTAGCTCCGGTTGGCATGGAGGCCACTCGCGCTGCTGCAGACGCCACTCAATACGACAGACTTGTGGATGCCTCCGAGCAAGCCTTCATAGTCGGTGTCTCCACTTTCCCCAACAAAGACCACCACTTTTGACAAGTCCATACCCCACCGGAGATACAAATACCTGAACAACAAGTTCCTCATAATGATTTACTGTCTCATTTCCATTATTACCTAATTGAGCATGTCTATATTCAAATGTGTGATGCACAAGGATATATTGATGTGTGATGCACAATGACCTCTTTTGCTCAAACTATTTAGTTGGGATGCAAATCCAAAGGTTAATAAGAGATTACACACCAAGAATGGTATTATTCTGACTTAGTCCAATATTTTGAATAAAAAAGGCATGACAAGAAAGATATATTGATATTAATGTTTACCTTAGAGCTTGGGAACGAGACGCCAGGACTGGGATTACGTTTATCTTGCTTCCATTTTGACAATAGATAACATTACAACGTAATGCCTGGATTCTCATTAGCTTTCTCACCTCCCTCACAGGAGGGATCTGCAAACAAAAAAATAAGTTACTATCAAGTTGCATGATGCCAATATTGATACAAGCCAATAAAAGACATGCTAAATAACAACTAATATTTCAAGCTTGAAATGCGATAGGCCTCAATACTCTAAAAGGATGAAACAAAATATGACTTTACCACTCCAGGCTTCTGAACTTTAAATGAGTAGCAGTAGTCAGCTGAAGTTTCTTCATCTTCAACAACAATGTGTTCTTCCTTCCCTCCTTTTTTATCAGTTATAGAAGCTGCCCAACGTACTAATGTCTTTCTCAAACCCTCACCGCCCCAACGGTACTCAATATGTGAGTGATAATATAAGTCAACAACAAACGGGCTGTCTTCTGAATGAAGAGATGAATAGTAAAGATCACCACCACTGTTGCAAATGAACGAGTCAAAGTCAGTAGGTTTCAGTCCTTCGGATTCCAGAAAGGCACGTATTTCTCTAATGTTGAGTGATGTTGCTAATATAAATCCCACTGAGCCTTCGGTCCTTTCTGTCTCTAAGACCTCAAAGATCTTCCTAACTGTTTCAGCAAAACCAGAACTTCCATCAGAGTCCACAGCAATCACAATAATGTGTTTCCTCCTCCTAAGTGCAGGGAACTTCTGATCTCCTTTTTCAGTAGTAGAACCAGATTTCTGAGCACTCTTTGCCATACCCTTCGACCATGTTTGCATAGCATTTTCTATCTTGCTTCTTTGATCTCCCGAGTCTAAGGAACCATCAATATTTTCTCGGATGTCCTTACTTCCATCAAATGAGAATTTTAAGTTCAACGATATGTCATGTATGTCCCTCAACGAGTCACTAGGTGAATCTGACTCAGAACTTTCATCATCACTGCCGTCATTTTTGTTCTGCAGCCAGCGAGGTTTCCTTGGTTTGCAACTTGCAATTTTGGAGAGATACGTTTTACAATGTTCAGGCCATGAGAAAAGATGAATATTCTTCAATCCATTTGCTCGACATTTAGCCCAGAGATGCTTATCAGCAACCAGCTTCAAAAGAGCATCGGCTATAGCTTGCTGATCATGGGGATCAACAAGGATACTGTTGTCCAGTACCTACAACCAGCAAACGTAACCAATCATATATAATCTCTAAAAGAAAAATTATGTCCCATGAATCTTTATAGAAAGAGTACTATCAGAAGAAAGTAAAATACCCTATCTATGTCAACAGGGCCACCATTTTTGGTTGCAACAATAGGTAAACCATGAGCCGCAGCCTGTTACAAAAATCACATTCGTAACCAACAGAAAATTGTATGTATCAAAACTTAAAAATTGTAATTACAAGGGATACCTCAATCAATGTAAGCCCAAAAGGTTCGATAAAAGCTGGATTTATGAAAACCCCCTGTCAAAAGTAATACGCTTAGGCTTTAACTATAACGGTGTTTTGTAAAAACCAAATAAAGGAAACCAGAAAAGTTGTGTCCGAGGAAACACCAAGGGAAAACAAGAAAATAAATAACACACATGTTGTAACATAACATTAAGGAGGAGTTTCACAAACATAAGAAAAACAAAACCTCCAAAATCCTAATTCCTAAACATTATTGAAGGACAGTGTGAGATTTCAATTTCCAGTTTTCCAGTGTTTTGCATCTTTTGACAACTTTTCGTTTTTGTTACCTTTTCATATACTGACAAGCATAAATTCCTTCACCCTTTCTGCATGGTTAACCATATAGCTCATGCAAGCAAGTCATCGGTGCTCGTCTAATAAAGGGTTTCAAATTCTTGCTTCTCTCTTCCATAAGAAGTAAAATTTTATTTCATTCTCTTCACAGTTTAACATCATTCCATGGTTTTTAGAGATTGCAGACGAGTCAAGTGCGGAAAGATCCAAAACACATCTGCCCACTTCTATGAATTCACATTGAAGGGCTGAATTAGTTATTTCAGTATAGAAAAAGTTACACCAGCTTTCTCAAATGTGTTTCTACAAAATAGCAAGATGTTATGTAGAGAATATTCTGAAATGTAAATTTTTCTTTGGGAAAATATCTACTACTCAAAATATCTGCAACATCTTGAACAAAGACATTTCACTCATGACAGACACCTCCAAGAAACGCAATCTATTAGGTCGAACTAGTTGCTAAGAAGCACAAAAAAGGAATTAGAACCTTGTTGCAATTCTAAAATTCAGTTTTAGGACCAGTGGTACTGAAAACACTAAATCTGGAAGCTACTGACTCTAATAAATAATAATGCTTGATTAGCATGGGTAATCAGTTCGAAACCAAGAAATGTGAGGGTACCTTGGTCTTTGCTGCTAGACGATAGATGTCAGGAACATCTGACTGCTTGTGGTGTTTAGGATATGCTACTTGCCCATAGAGATCGTACTTATCAATCAGCTTGAGAATTGACAGAAGAACAGAAGCATTTGGGCCTGACATTTCATCAATATTATCACGACTTCCCATTATTAAAGTCTGCAAAGACAGAAAATTAGTAAATGTAAAACAAGAGTGTAGTAATCAGATGAGAAAGCATTCACCAATTCAAGTATTTCTTACTTACAAGATTAGCAAGCTCCCTTAAAGGTCTGCACTCCCCAAATGCTTTCACTAAGGTTGTCAGATTTTTCTTTGGATCTGGCCTGGCAAGTGCAAGAATCATAGGCTTCCTTGGGTTTGAAAAGAAACGCATTATCTGTATCCCATAGATACAATCCTCATTAACAGAGTACACTCTTAAAACTTTCTCATATAAACTCAATTATCTACTAGACACTTGCCAGAACTTAGAAACAACTATAAGCAGGGAAAGGGGTTAATATATTTCACATATAGTTAGCAATAGAATCAGAAGAAAAACTCTTGCCATATTACTGGTTTAGTGCATGGATTATATGTCTAACCTCAGTCCAGATTGGTGGATCCGGAGAGTTTCCATCTTCGTCTGGTTCAGGTTCAGCATCCATGTCTCCATCATGTGGGATTATGTGATGAAATTCCATTCCAGGTGGTATTACCTGAAATAATAAATTCATTTAGTGTAACAGTACGAGTAATAAGATTTACCTCAAACTGCAATGTGGAAAAAGCAGTTTAAAATTCATTGATGAAGTTCTGAAAATATAGGGACATATGATGTACAGGAATCAATTCAAGATAAATCATTAGAAGTTTTCTCAAGCTGAAGGAGAGGAGAGGTTGGTATGACTGGCTGAGACATATGATGGTAGCGCGGATCAGTTGCATAAAGCAAGATACTTGGTTGCAGCATGTTTAATCATTAAAGCAAGAAAGCAGTTTCTTTTCTTTTTTTTAGAAGTTGGAGGTGGAATCATTTTGAAAGAGGAATGCAAAAACTGCCTCTGGCATTATTGTCAGTGAAATCCCCACATTGAGTTGTGCACCGATAAATCTTTGGCAGATCTGAATCAAATTAAAACACAGCAAGCAAACACATTCACAGCTTTACACAACAGCCTATGCAATATGTTACCAAGAAGAAATATGAATCAACCAAAGCTGCAGAACTAAGTAATTCTCAGCTTCAATCACTAACATATGAAATTAAATAGATGAAATCTAGTCAACTTCATCTCTGAAATACTAAAATGTACTTACAACCATGCGAGGCATGAACCTTCCATAGCAGTTCACATTACGCTTAATCCTGGCTCGTAATTTACGCTCTAATATGGGGTCAAAACCATCATATAACCGCCACTGCTCCTCTATCTCCTGTCTGGTGCTAGTAATAACTATTTCAGAGGCATCGAGGGATAACTCTTCTGCCTCTATTCTTCGCATGATTTTATAAGTAGAGTTGATCTCATCCCTCGATAGTCGGCCTTGTCTCAGAAGTTGTTCCAGCTTATCACGGCCAAATGAATGACCAGTAAAAAGCATGGGAACATTCAGGGCACCAGACAAAAGGGCAGCGGAGTCACCTGCATCCGCATAGTGACCATGGATAGCTACAGGCCAAACTGGATGTCCATTTCCAATTTGTTCACCAAGAACTTTTGACATCTGAATAATATGGTTAAGAGCACCATCTACAAATTCAGGGATGTATGGCCATAGTAGCTCTTTTTGTATATATTTATCTTTTGGCCCAAAAGGGACGCGAACTATATAAGCACCACTACTCTCCCCCATCTCATCCATCAAACCCTCAGAATTTCGTGGTGGCAGCATCTCCGTGGGTTCACCGTAACTCCAGTCTACTTCCGGCGATGATACTTGTCTTGTTAGTAGATCAACGCGATATACACCTGGAATTGAACCTAGAGCTCTTGCCAATTCAACAACATACTTTACCTGAAAGAAACATTGAAGATGATCATCCTTACCAGACACAACTTAAACAAATATTAATGAGAACAAGTTCAGAAGGATCAGGCTGTACCTGGCCACCAGTATCAGAATCACGGCCAAGCTCCATGTTTTCACCACGTATCAAACCATGCAGGCTGCAAGAGTCTAGTTGTCAAGAAATCATGCAACTAAGTACAAAATTATTTTTTAAAATAATTTGATAAAGGCGTCAGATAAATGAAACTTGCATGCCCCAAAATTCAGAAACCTCTCATTCATTGTTTTGCTGACTCAAAATATGGTAACAGTTTTTGTTGAACTTCACACTGGGTGGTAACAGAATGTACATATGTTTGACAATTGAACTGGAGAGCATGGAAGCCGAACAAGTACTCAAGGCATGATAACATTTATATTAATTGTTCGCATCCCAGTAGAAAACATAAACCATACCTAATCAATACAATGTACAACTTTTTCCCCTTCTGTTGACTAGCCCAGGCCTCCATGGTTTCAACTGAACTGATTCTAGGCAGCCGGGCTTTATTGGTTTCACCATGAGATGAAAGGTCACTAACTATATCCCCTTTCTCTCCCTCAGATAGGTCCTCAGACATATCAGCAACTGCTTCTCTCCGACCTCGTTCTCGCTCAAGCCGCCGTTTGTTCCTTCTCTGTGCCTCCTCCCCTTCGAGCTAAAAACAATAATTACTTTTAAACGTTTTTTATGCACAACACAAATTTGGCCTTATAACAGAAGAGTATCTGCAAGTGTTGAACAGATCCATGCCAATAGCAGTTTGGCATGATTCTGTCCTATATTTGACTTCAAAGCAAACATGAAAATAACACGCATAACTGCTAAGAACTAATAAACCTAATGGGGGAGAAAATTTCCAGAAATCATCAAGTATTGATTATGTAGCATCTAAGAAACACACTACAATTAAGATAATTCACCACCCCATACTTTAGTCTGTTAACTGTTTCTAGTAAGTAAAACGTCCGGTTATAAGTTTCAGGATCCAACTACAATAAACAAATATGTTAACACATATAATTAATTCCAAGACATATATCGTAGTAATCCTGCAAAAAATAGCAGCCATAGCAGTTTGAGTCTATAGTATTTCCAGTCAGTGATCGCCTATTGCAAAGCAACATTCGGAGACAATAATGAATTGAAGCTACCGTACATGGTCACAATAAGCTTTTGAACAAGAGGCTAAAATAGAAACGTTGAAGCATGCTAACCATGGCACATGAAATAAATACACTGATGAAAGACGACAGAATGTTTTCCAATTTATTCCACATTGAGACTAGGATTGCAATTAAACTCTGTTTTGATTACCTTCATACTTGCATTTTTCTCTTCGTGTACAGTATAGCTAATCGTACTTTTATTTCACCATGACATTAAGCAGCAACGAACTAAATAGCTAACAATCATAATGGATTTCCAATAACTAGCTTGCATTACTACAGATTTAGTATCAATTTCATGCTTCCAAACAAATACTATTATACTGGGAAAAAAAGCATAATTCATGCTTCCATAATCAGAAAGAAAAAAAAAGTTGTCACCGTAAATAGCTCTTAATCAAAATTAATTCATTATTGAAAATAGAAAAAGGAAAGAAAAAAAGAAAAAAAAAAGGACCTGCTTTTTCTGGCGAGCCAAATTCCAAATCCGCCAGCACATGTTCTCCAGCCTCGTATTCCTCTCCTGCGGACTCCGCGTCGCCTGCGCCTACAAATCAAATCTGCACATTACGCATCAAACGCAAATACACATTTGCAGAGTGGGAGAGGAAAATCGCAGTGAGAATTAGTAGTAACATACTCGGAGCCACGTGCGGTGGAAGTCGGTCTCATCGAATCCGGTAATGACCTCCTCGACGAAGTATCTGGTAGGGCTGAACCTCCCCCTCTCCCGCAGCAGCAGAGACGACTTTGCTTCGTCGATGCCGGGGCCAACATCTAGAATCGCTTCCAAGTAGCTGTTTATCCAATCATTTCCCGCCATCGATCTATCACTTCTGTTTTGTTTTCGGAAAATTGATAAATGATGATGATGATCAGGGTACAGAGAGATGGGGGAGGATGTTTCTGGAGGTGGTGAGTGACTGAAATAAATATAAATTGTAGAGAGAGAAAATGAAAGATTCTACGAATGTTGAAAGAGAGAGAAAGAGAGATGACTCGGTTGTTACGTTTTGGGATTATACATTTTGTAAGTTTGCGTATCAATACTTTAAAGTGGAGACTAGGCTCATCCACTCTATGCGACCTCGTCCGACCCCCTTTTTTTATCCACAACCCCAATTTTTTGTCCACAGACCTAATTTTTTATTTCCGGCATTATAAGCAGATACTTTCAATAGCTCCGAAATTTTATAACTAATTTTCATTTTAATTTTTTCATTTCGTTTTTAAATCAGCGGAATTGAAATAATTACGAAACGAGTTAATTGAGACCGAATATTCGTTTTTAGAGAGTGAAAGTGTAGATAGTTAATGAAGGGAGAGTGTGTGAAAATGGTGAAAATGGAGGGTGGAGGAGTGGTATTTATAGGAGAAATTTTCGAAATATAAAAAAAATCGAGGGGGCTAAGGCGAGCCGGCCGTCGCCCCACTATAGACCGGCGCGCCTATCCCCCACCGCCCCGTCCTCGCCCCCTATCCGCCGCTCCCTCGTCCGCCCCACTCTGAATCGTCCGCCCCGGGGAGGACGTTCCGCCCACTATACATCGCCCCCTCGTCGCCCCCTCCGAGCCGTCCGCCCTCTTTCTCCTATAGTAGATGCTCTGAGTTAGTTTAATTTATAATTTTATTTTAAACTGATTTTAGTATTAAAGCTGAATTTTATGATTATAAAATAGGGGATGTATTTATATCATTACATTAAATATTTGTAAAACATAAAACAAATCTTCACCATTGGATCTATTAATCTGATGGTTATATTTAAAACTAATGACGTACATTATTGTATCGTTTTCGTACATTAAAGGGTAAAAATGGTAAAGCACATTTGTACATGACTTCGCTACATGATGTAGTTATATCTGTACATCATATTCTATTAGTACATGATGTTAATGTATGAAAATGGTATTTTAATGTATGAGTCTCACACGTTAATGTGCGTAGGTGACTGAATAATGTACACATTATCACGGTTATATCGTATACATTACTGTCCGACTCATGCTTTTGTGGATGGAAGCTATACTATATATCATCTACAAATTCACAAAAGCATGAGTCGGACAGTAATGTACGATATTGTACATTATCATGGGTATATCGTACATCACTTATCCATTAATGTAGCATCGTATTAATTCCTTTAGGGTCAAAAGTTAACATCATTCACCAAGGGTTTAGTAGTCCATGGGGCTAGGGTGTAGTACCATCGTATTAGCATAATGTTCACTAACCGGAGGAAGTTAGATCCAGTCCCCTATGGTTAACTTATCCATATGGCTAGAGTATAGTATCCACACGATTACCCTAGTGAACGTTGTGTTATTGAGTCGGTACTACACCCTAGCCTCATGGATTGCTAAACCCTTAGAGAATGTATATAACTTTCGTCATTCATTCAATAAATTATAATCTACATCACGTAGAAGGGGCATATACATTAAAACACATCAATGTTACATTAATAATAAATTTATGTATACATTAAGTTAATGTACTAATCCATATAAATGATGTAACAGTAATATACCTAAATAGCCCTTTAATGTACGAAAATGATATAATAATGTACGACGATACTTTTAATCATAGCAATTAGATTAATAAACCCTAGGGTTGATATTAGTGTCATGTTTAAGACTAAGGGGTATGCTGATGTTAATTATGACTTCACACCGATGGAGTATGTAGATGTTCCTCTCTATGCTACACTCGGTGATCTGAAGATAGCAGTGCACGCCACTATTCTTGAACAAGTTAGAGCCGGGTCCAAAGCAGTGCAGTCTTTCCTCGCCAAATCAAGGATTTGGACTGTCAGAAATCCAACTTAGGCTATGGATAAGAAAGGTAAAGCTCTTTTCGAACAGGCACGGTCAAGGCCCGTGTATATATGGACCATTCCTGTATAGATAATAAGATAATTATACGAAAATGCTTAGCTATATTTGAAAATAAGAGAAAGCAACGTGGTTTTGTCCAGTGAAAGTGCAGTCATATTGGTCGGCTTTCTAAGGTTGATTGACACATTTCAAAAAAAAATCAATAGTCATCAAGTTCCTTTTTATAATGTTCATATTACTATTAAGCTCTCTCCTGTCCTCCTAATTTAATTCTCCTAATTTAATTGAATCGTATTTTATTTTAGATTTTTCTAAATTATTTAAGTCATTTTTTTTATTTTATCACTTATTTTATTTATTTATTTATTTAATCCATTAAACATAATTTTCTTAAATCTTATATCGAAAAGAAGTATCTTACATAACACGGACAAAGAAAGTATTGTTAAATCATATGGATAAGTTGTCTTTGGAAGCAAATTACACCTTCGTTTACATGGCTTTTCAAAAGTATAATGTGGATGTGGAACTATATGTATTGATTTCATATTCCAACGAGCTAATTTCATTTGTGAATAATATTGAGTAATTGGTGTTGCATTTGCAAGTGATGACTCTTCTGGAGATTGAATTAATTTCATTTCAAGATTGGCTTGTTTCTAAGTCAAATAAAAATGCTGGACATGAAAATACTTGAGTTTTTCTAAATAAATATGAATAAAACACATGTAGTTCAACTTCCTCGCGGCGCTAATTTTTCGATCACATTTGCTTTCTTATTATTTATAGGATATAGCAATAGCCAATACTTAGCTTCATGATTTATTTAGCTACTCCATCCATACATCCATTACAGTAATCTTATGAACAATACAAATTTTTTTATAAAACTAATAAAATAGAAAAGATAAAAAAAATTGAAATATTATTGTATACAATGAGTCCATTTTATTAATTTGTATAGTAAAATTTACCAAGAATAAAAGATAATTTTTGTGAATGAAACCAAATAAAGAAATACTAGTATGACTATAAACAAAGAAAGTGTTATTTATACCTAGAGCTAGAGATTATTCATTGCTAGATATAGTTTCAGTATCGATATGTGTAATAAGTTTATTTATGTATCTAAATTAAGCCTGTCAAAATTTTAGTTTTAATTCACTACCTTTATCAGAATATGTTGTCGCGTGAAGCACTCCAAAGTTTAAAGTTTGCTTGCTTTAGAAATTTCTCCAGACTTCAAGTTTTACGGCTCACGTTTAAAGGTGTTATAAAATATATTGATACTTCCGTGATTTGATTAGAATAAATAGAGAGGATTATTCTCGTAATTGCTTCCATGATTTAATTAGAATAGATGATAGGATTATTCTCGTAATATACTCGATGAAAAATCAATTTTTTTCACCGTGTTCAACTCGTGACTATTTCTTTAACTTATCGTGGAATATGTCTGTGTAGCAATAAACTTGATCTATTATGTTTAGAATCCTTCGTAAATATATGCCCTTTCACTTTAGTTGAGTAAAGAAATAACATCTACTTCTTGTACTATCTATCAAATGAAAGAGAAGGAGGATAAAACTGTCAATTAAAGTTTTTTATTTTTAATTTTAATTATTCATATGAAATATTATATTTTGTTATATTTGAATTGTGCAGTGAACTCGAGTCTACTAAAAGTGAATGAGATATTTGCATTGTGTTGTGAACTCGAGTCTACCTAAAAGTTGAATGGCTGCAATTCTTCATTTTAAATAATTATATTTTATGAGTATTTAATTATTTATATTCTCTCGACCTTTCCCATCAAAATTATTTGAAGGCAAAAATCAAATTACCATTTTGATTATTTTATTTTAATAGTAATAATTTAAAATATGAATATTTATATTTTAGTTTATAAAATTGCATCTAAAAAATCATAATTTCATTTATATGTGCGGATTGTGACCGTCGACAACAATTAAATAGTTATTTATTATTTTAATATTATAACTGATTAACAATACTCTTTTTCTTAATGCCACAAAAATTCAAAATAACACCACTTCGATGCTTATTTTGTTTAAATACTCCGTATATATGAACTCGAATAGAATTAGAAAAAACAGTCTAACACATACATTTCCCAATCAAATTCAATATGATGGTAAAAAATTATCGTGGTAGAAGAGCATCACAGCGGTGCAGAATTCCCGGCGGAATTTCGCGCGGAATTCCCAAAAACACCTCCTGTCACGTTATAAGGAATTCCCACTGCACTGCCATGTCATACGGAATTCCCACTGCACAGTGGCGGAATTCCCACAATTAAAAAAATTCACAAATTCACAAATTAAACAATTTCCGGACGTAAGAAATTTATGGAATTAAATAGTCGACACAAATAGGGAAAAGAAAAGTACATTTCACCAAATTAGAAAATACATTTAAAAAATTTAAAACCACATCAACGGCGACCCATCCGCTGCCATACTTCTTCAATAATATCGTTCTAGAGTCGAACATGAGCTTGTTTTTGGCGCATGTCGGCGAATGCACGGACTCGATCGGCATCGTCGTGGGGTATCCCCATGCGGACATTGCCAGTGGCCACGCCGTGGCTTGGACCCGCAGCATCAGCGTCCTCGTTGGTCCAATCAGTCAGTGCTGGACCTTCGTCTTCGACAATCATGTTGTGCATGATAATAAATGTATACATGATGTCGGCGATGCTGTCAACATACCACAACCGTTAATACAAGTGGTGCGAATGAAATGAAGTTCAACGAGATGTATATATAGGAACCGGAAAGAAAACATTTAATGCATTAAACGGGAATTCCGCGTGGAATTCCGCGAGCGTCAAAGCAATGGCGGACGTCCGCACGGAATTCCGCCGATGGCCACGGAACTGCGAATTCCTTCGCGGCATTCCGTATCCGTGGAAGGGACGCACAATAGCGGACGTCCGCCACGGAATTTCCGCACGCCGGTGGGAATTCCGCGTGGACGTCCGCCATTGCGGACGCTTAAGTTGGCAGAATTTTCAAATATCCAATACATAATTGATTAACGGATAGTGGTTGGATCATATTCAAGTATTCGGCAATTTAACCTATAACCATTTTCCAATTGTTTTCATTTTATCTCGGCAAAATCAACTTTAGTAAAATCATTATTCTAGAAAGGCAAAGAGACATAGATCACATGACGACCAAAGATTGGTAGTACCAAAAGCGATGGACACATGCATGAGAGCGACACGTTCTAACATTTTCAACAACTACGTTCCATCCTCTTCCAAGTCACTGTCTTCAATTTTGCCAAGGTGGCACTAATGTTTTTGCCCTTATATTATCCGATCGATATCTAACACGTGTCGACATTGTTTGTCTTTGGCAAACTTGTAGAGAGAAGTGGAGTGTGAAAATCTGCATCTAAGTTAATGAGATTGAGAGCTACTTCAAACAAATTATGGTTTAATACTATAATCGTAATTGTGGACTGAAATTCAAGTACGAAATGCTAAAATCTAAACCATGATTGAAAATTAATTTCATTTTTAAAATCGTTTAATAAATGGAGTATAATAATAATAAATAAATAAAACATGATTTGATTACATCCACACGTAAAAAAATGACAAAATGGTGATACCTACACTTTTCATTTGTCATATCAATCATGTATACGAGAATTTCATGGTACCTTATTGACATCTAAGTGGTACTATGTTATTTTTCTTAAGTATTTTCCTATAAGTTCGATTTGATTTATTTTTAATCGAGATATCATTATAAGATATGAAAGGGTTATTGGGTCTTTCTCTCCTTATTATGGAGTTAGATGATCTTATAGACAGTGGGCTTTTAATAAATTAGCCCACTTCATTTACATGATTAGACCGTGAATTTTGATAGAAATCCATGAATTTCATTTAAAATCAATTGGTGATAGGAGTAGAGGCCCATGAAACTTATATAGTGGATTAAGCTCTTTATGTATACTGATGTAGGATATTATTATATTCACTTTTATGTTTCAACAAATTTATGATAAAAAAAGAGGGTCAGATAAAAAAACAAATGAAATTATGAAAATACCTTATCATTCAAAAGTCATATAGTATTAGATTGAACCACAACCACCTAAATTTGGCATACTCGATTACACTTTTACTTCTGCAAAATTCAGTGGTTCAATTCAATGCGGCGAAGTTTATAGGGAAAATTATCGTTTTTCTAAGTTTATATAATTAATATAGATCATCATGAATATAAAAGAGATGAACATGCTGAACTGTTTATCCAATTTGATTTTATATGTATCTATAACTGTGGTGATATCAAGTTAAAGATTCACTATATAATATTTGGTCGCTTAATTTTATAATTATAGAAGAACTTTATATAAAGGCAACATAGACAATACTAATTGCAGTTAAGATAAGAAACATATTGGGTCAAAGTTCGCCAAAAAAGCCCAACCCCATTCAAAAGATAAATAATTACAGTTAACTATTACTCTACTCTGTTTTATTAGAAAAGACTACAAATGGTATATTTGAAATACTCCACAACATAATGGTTAAGATAAAATACATAAATTCAAATACTCCACAATATAATGGTATATTAGAAAAAAAAATAATTACATTGAACTAATACTCCATGTTCTATAGGAAAAGACTACAAATGGAGAATAACAGAGTAAAATTAATCAAATATAGGTACACTCTTAAAATCAATAGATAAAATATGAATTTATATTTACTAGCAATCATTAGTAAACTAAGCCTAAACCCATATAAAAGAGTTGTCATGCGGTCTGACAACCAAATGATAGTCTCAAAAACTATTTCTGGATAATAGTCCGGTCACCACAGACAATGCCTTCCATTTAACCCTTGATTATGGGGTTGAATCCTAATAACACATTACATCATAGGTGTTTGGTCTAGTGCCTATGAGGCTATGATAAACCTAAATCTAAGTAAAAATATATGCACATGCATCCTAAGGCCATCCACAATAGGAATAGCCCCGCAATAGCCCAGCCATAGCCTAGCCACTGTCACATCATCAGCACAAAAAATCCTCCTGCCACATCATAAATAGCCCAGCCATAGCCTAGCCACATCATAAATAGCCCAGCCACATCAATAGCCACATCACTAATAACAATTATATAAAATGACATAATTAACAATCACACAATATACGGAATTTAATTTACGAGACATATACGGGAAAAGTTTAATAATACTATTAAAATTTTAAAAAGTACAATAATTTAAAAAAAATACATTAATTTTAAAAAAATACATTAATAAAAAAGAGTGACAATTCACTCCCCGCCTCCGTCGCCACCATCGCCGCCGCCACCATCGCTGTCGCCTCCGCCGCCTACGCCGCTGCCGCCGCCACCGGTCTCCCTCCGTATAGCCTCCAACTCGTCCTGCAGACTCATGAGCAAGGTTTGAAGCACGCTCTTCTCCACGGGATCCGTCGCCACCCGCCATTCGGCCATCGTCTTGATCAACTGAGCGCGCGTTTGGGCGCGAGCGAAGAATTTGAGCTCCTGGGTGGATTGGCCAAGGGGGGATGCCGACTGGACCTCCTGGGAAGCCCCGGCGTTCCCTCTCGCCGCCTGCTGAGCGCGCTTGCGCCCAATCGGGCGAGGTCGGCCACCAACCGAACGCGGCGTGGGAAACTCCTGCGTCGTCTCGGGGAGGTCGTGGGAACCTCCACTGCTGCCGCTGTAATCGCCGGTGTAGTTCAGTCGTTGCTTCTTCGGCCAGCAGGAGTCGACACCTACTCGGAACTTCTCGGACTCGCTCAGTACAAGATAGCAGTTCCAGTAGGTGAAGTCCTTGTATAAACCCTTCAGTGGGAAGGCTTTCTCCGCTATTCTCCCGCAGTCATCCTCCGTTTGGCCACTGCTCATCATGCGGAGTGCGTTGGTGTACAAACCCGAAAATTGGGAGACCGCCGCCCTGATTCGGTTCCAGCCCTTCCGGCAATCCTCCCCGTTGCGGGGCCTCCCCTCCGGGCAAAATCTCTGGTAGGCTGCTGCTATCTTGCCCCACATGTTGACGATCCTTTGCTCGTTCGAAACGAGAGGATCGTCGCAAACACTCACCCACGCCTTGCTGAGCGCGACGTTCTCGTCGTCCGTCCACCTCCTCCGTACCTCCTCCTCACCCGGCTGCGACGACTCGCCGACCTTCTTCTTGCCCTTCTTCTTTGGGGCGCCACGCCCCGGCACTGCCCCCCCCCCTTGAACTAGAGTCTCCGGAGCTCCGAGAGTATCAAACCCCAACTCATCTAAGGAGAAACTATCAAACCCCAAGGGTGTTTGGGTCGATGTGTGCGAAGACCCAGTCGAAAAATCAAAACTGGGGCGATAGACATCCCTCGCCGTCGCCGGGGACCCCCCAGGAGTCCCCTGTGTAGCCGGTACGACCCCCGGAGTCCCCTGTGTAGCCGGTACGACCCCCGGAGTCCACTGTGTCGCCGGTACGACCCCCGGAGTCCACTGTGTCGCCGGTGCTCCCCCGGGCATCATCTGCATCCCGGGTACCCACCCCGGTATCGGCGGAAACCCCCCCGGCGGACTCCCCCCCATTGGGGCCCCGGGCATCATCTGCTGCCACGGGTACATGTTGTAGTACCCGGGCACCTGACCCCATCCACTTCCCACAGGGATCGTCGGAGTTTGTGACCCGCTACTCCCGGAACTAGGCTCGTTGTTGAGATCCATTTCCCGTTGTTGATCTTGAACAGAAATTAAGATAGAGAGAGTACTCGTTAAAACAAGTGGTGCGAATGAAAATGACGAGCAAAGCGCGTATATATAGTGTTTCGGAAAAAAAAATTAATTTTCGCGCTAGGCGGTGCGCTGGGCGATCCGGGCGCTGCAATAGCGCCGAACGGACCGCCCAGCCGACCGCCCAGCGCCACGCGACCGCCCAGCGCTGCGCGGTTTCTCTCTCCAATCGCCCGCTGGGCGGCTGCAATAGATCGCCCAGCGAACCGCCCAGCGCCGGCGCTCGGCTGGGCGGTCGCTGGGCGGTTATTGTGGATGGCCTAATCGTATGATTCCATCAAGAGACATAATCCTCAAAATAGAATCAATGCATGTGCGCGAGAGCAGTAGAGGATCGAAGAAGATCCCCGAAGATTATAAGATACCTCAATAATTTTAAGGTTACATGGTACGTGAAGAGTCATCAGAACTTGATTGATCCTTCGAGATCAATATGATCCTACATAACATTTGTGTCGACTTTTAGACGAACAATGCCCCCACTGATTGATCAATGGAGTACAATTTACGGAAAATGTGACAATTCCAAGTATACTTTTACACTTAAAAATAATATAAGTGATTTAACGCTAAAAGACCATGAAGCCAGTAGTAACCTTATGCAAGAAAATTGCTCAACTTCCTTATATCCATGACACTATATATACTTCAATTTTATTAGATTTATTTATTACTATCACTATATACATCATACAAATTGGGGTGTTACAATTCGCCTCATACATTGGCATAGAAAGAAGACGAAGCTGTTGTTGACAGAGTGCCAACCTGGAGGACCACCAACAATCACATGGGTATGTGTTTGTAATTTGCGATGTGAAGTAGCATAAACACTTTTCTCGATGAAGGAACGAGAAACTCTCAATAAAGGAGCTAATCTACCGTCTAGCTTTGCAGAAAGAGGCAAAGATGGAATCGCACGGAAAAGAATGTGAAAAATTTATTATGATGATTTATAAGAGCACCCGCAATGGGCGTGCCCGCCACGGAATTGGGCTGAGGACGTCGCAGGTCCGCGGGGAATTCCGTGCGAACGTCCGCCATCGCGTTGACATGGCACGGACGTCCGCAAATAATAAAATGGAGATGTGGGGTATCAATCCCTGTACCTCTCGCATGCCAAGGAGTGCTCTAACATCTGAGCTACATCCCCTTGTGATAGAGAATTCATCTATTTATAAATTTGTCCTTTGCATAGAAAATCTTCATGTATAACATATAGTCAAATGAATTCTTCAAGGTTGTTCAAATTGGTGGTGGTGCGTCGGCGCGCCTCCCTGCTATAATTGCTTTAATTGGTTACCAATTTAATGTTGATAATACTATGAACGTAATACAATTTTTTATTCTAATAATAATGTAATTTTTTTTAGTAATTATGTATTTTTTTATAATAAAGTATGTTTTTTTAAATAAAGTGGTTGCATTTTTTCCGTATTCGCGTCGAAATTTTAATTCCGTAAATTGTTTAATTTCGGAAATTGTATAATTTGTGAATTTGTGAATTTTTTATAATGTGGGAATTCCGCGGGGAATTCCGCCACTGTGCAGTAGGAATTCTGTATGACGTGACAGGGCAGTGGGAAGTCCTTATGACGTGGCAGGAGGTGTTTTTGGGAAGTCCGCGGGGAATTCCGCGCCACTGCGGATGCCCTAATGGGATAAAATAAATAATGTAGTTCATAAGTTTAAATAAAATATAAGAGAATTTTGCTGCTGACTTTACGTCAGATTATGCTTATAGGTTTTATAGAGGAATGCATGTGTTAGAAACAATCCCTATGGAGCTCCGTAGTTGGCCGTTGCATGATAGAATATGCGTTTCTTATATTCGGTAGTTTTGTTTTGTTTTCAGACTCGGCCTGCGTTAGTTACCAAAAAAATATATAGTTAGGCGACATTTAATTATTAAAATGGAAGTAAAAAAACAATTAAAATTTAATAGTCAATGTAATGTTAAATGTGCTCTAATTTGATGGAGTAGTAGTAATTATTTATGAAATTAACCTATATTACTATTTTTGTAACTGGCCTGGAAAACTAAAACTTAGAAAAGCTATTTTTGCGATAGATTTTTAACATGCATCAAATGAATATGGCATCAAAATTGAGCTAATACACCATTAATTAGCTGGCAACGACTATACCATTGACCAAGAACTCCACCATCGAGTCAAGAAATTTGGATGTGTACACCATCAATCATGCTTTGAATTTTCAAGTCCATAATAAGAAAATAAAAATAATGTCCACGCAAATTGGAGCCCACCAATTTCCCGGGATCCATCCGCCTTCGGCCGGTCTGTGTAAACTCCCATTAACATTATCACTTCAATCATCATTAGATATATTCAAACTGGCTATAGAGTGATGTACGTTTGTGTACACGCGTATATATGTATATAAAATTACCCATCGCATCTCTGCTATCAGCCGCCTTTTATTCAGGTTTGATCCTTTGACTTCAATAAATGGTTTCCCTATTTAGTATTCAGAATGTTTGTTATCACTCTTGGAATATGAAGTGAAATAGAATAAGTTTCCGATAAAGTTGCAGTCTTTATTGGGTAATTTTATGTGGGCTTTGCAAGTTATGAGTAATTAAAGAGGAAAAAGTTGTGGGAGGTTGGCATATTGAATCGGGAAAGTATAGTTTCTGTTTGATTGGATTTATTTGGTTTCAAAGGTTTGTGCTCTGATTCGGGTCTGGTTTTATTTATGGGTTTGACTAATCTTAATTTTCTGGTGGAGTCTTGGTTGGTGGTTTTGGGTATCATCTATTGTGTTAGTGAAATTCTGTTTAGTTGGATGGTTACTATCCAGTATTTGGATTTTGAAACTATTGCTATGACTCTAGCTGATTGATTGTGGTTTCTATTTAGTTGAACTTTATATTTTACTGGTACATGAAAGTTGTGAAGGAATAAGCATATGCGATTTTGACCCGTGCTTATTTGTCTGGTTTATTGGTTTCTGCAGCAGTTTAATGTATTGGGCTGATTGTGCCTGCTTCAGCAAAGGATTTTGTGAACCTTGAATGGAGATTCAGTTTTAATTTTGCAACTGAACTTATGGCTCCATCTGTTTCGTCTTCCCTAGCTAAGCTGTAGCTAGGCTTGTGTGTTGCGGTGGACATTCATTGTTTAGAGAATTCTGGTTTGCCCTTCCAATGGAAATGAAACTAGTTTTGCTAACATTGTGCTTACTCGTGGGATCTACGTTAACAGCTGCCTCTGGGTCGCTGGAGCATGAAACGGATTGTGGAAAGTACCATGTTACTAACTCAGATGATCCTAGTAGCCAACTCTTCTATATTGACGGAAAATTGGTAGAGAGGTATTTATTTTGTAAGGCTATGCACGAGTATCGTGAGAGACAATGCTTTGTTCATGAAAATGTCAGAGATAAGTACTGCCAGTCATTAGGTACCATCAAACTTATCTCTGTCATATTTGCGGCTTTTCATTATAAAAGAGGTTTATGCATTAATCACCTAGATTTTATTTTATACTAGTAATACTTTTTTGATCATGTATCTTGCAGAGAAACTGCATTTGCTGTCCGGTAGAAAATCCCTCCACACTGTTGCTAGAGACGGATATAGTGATATTGATTCTGATAAAACGACTTTGGGTAGGAAGGAGAAGTATCATAATCCTCTATTAAAACCAAAAGTGCTAGCCATGGCAGTGCCGGCTTTCTTTCTTCTGTGTTGTACTTTGATCTGTCCGTGTTTTCAAGCAAGGAAAAAGGATACTGATCATACTGTTCTCTCCAAGGAACCAAATTCAAGTGAGTTACATCACCAACTCTATTCCGATGTTTGCAATTTTATTTGTTGTTTTTTTGGTTTCTTTTGGGCGTGGGTTGTTGCCAGTTTCATTTTCTTTTGATAAGCATAGGTCGGACTAAGTTTGGTTGAACTGGAACATGAAGCTATCTTTTCAGAATAATTGAGTTTGGTGGATTCACTTCATCATGCACTTTCATAACTGATTTACTAAAGAAAAATCTTGTATGGCTTTCTACTTTTCTACCACGTCTCTATCTAAGAGTATCATAGTGGAAGCACACTTAACCACCCACGGTTTCGTACATAAACAATCAGTGCATCTACAATTTTCGACATGTGAACTTTGGTGAAACTTTTTCAACGTCTAATTTCTGAGTATTGAGCTGTTGCAAACCCTTGCATAGGGTAGAAACTGGAAGATTTTATCCCATACCTTTCTCTTTTGCATTAACTGTGCCTTTCTACCAGAATGGTATTCAATACTTCTGTTCTCAGCTTTTCTTTTCGTTGGAGTTTAATTTTCACAACTATTTACACACCTTGTTTTACATTAATCCCTAACTTTTGATGTCCTTGATTTGATGGACCCATGATTTATGTTTCTTTGACTTGTTTGTCTATATTTGGATGATTACTTTTGTCATCCATCTTATGCAAAATATGCATATGCTGCTCTATATTTTGTATATATATCACATTGGCACAACTTGCATCTGTTCATATCTAAATTGCAAGGATTTACTTATACTGACATTGTCACTGTTCTTGCAGCTGATTCAGTTTCATCTTTAGAAATGAATCCTATACTTGAAAAGTTTGTCGGAAGCCCACAAAGAGTGCCGCCGAGTCCCTTGAGAGTTCCCCCAAGTCCTTCAAGATTTTCAATGTCTCCGAAACTCAATAGGGTTGGATCTGTTCATATGAATATGCACCAAGTTATGAAGGCGACCCAAAATTTTTCTTCTTCATTACAAATAGGTGAAGGAGGGTATGGGACTGTGTACAAGGGTGAACTACCAGATGGCCAGGTTGTTGCTATCAAACGAGCAAGAAAGGTATCAGATCAATTTCTTTGCATTAAATGTGCAGTTCATGCTACCTTAGCTTTGTGTTTACTGATAACTACACGTGGCTCTAATTGTTAGTGAAATTTCTTAAATGGATTATTGTGTTCACATTGGATTGAAGTATTGAACTACAAAAATAAAGAATGAAGTCTTTCTGCATGTACATAAACAGATACACATTTTGGTGATTCTGCTAACTTCTATGATAAGAATTTTGACTATCTTTCTTGCCTAAGAATTAAGATTATGCAAGAGATATTATAACCTCTCGTTTTTACGAACTGTCATAAAAGTTAACTTAGAACTTATGAGATCGGGAATTGTTTTAGAACTCATGAGATGGTAAATCTTATTTTGAACCAACACGATTGGATAAGATAAAGTGAAGTTTTGTTGATTTTAATAACAATAAATTGGCAATTGAAATGAGCTCTGAATTACTCCTAAGAGGCCACCGTGTATTTGCTGAACTCTAAAATGAATGAAAAACTTCCCTAGGATCATGTGTTCACGGGCATTACTCAATAATATAACCTAACAACTTAATAAACGACTCAATAACTGCTAAAGAAATACTAGTATCTAATTAATACGACTATTCTACTGCATTCCTATCATGAGCAAATGTTAGTAATCATAACTTTCCCTGTTATGAGCCCATGTTATGCACTCATGCTTGTTTTGGTCAATATATTTAGTTTTTTGTTGTGGGAATGAGCGCAGGAACATTTTGAAGCCCTGAGGACTGAGTTCCGGAGTGAAGTCGAACTTCTGGCTAAAATTGAGCATCGCAACCTAGTAAAGCTCCTAGGTTATCTTGAAAAAGGAAACGAACGTCTGATCATCACAGAGTATGTGCCCAATGGTACCCTTAGGGAATATTTAGATGGTAAAGCCTCTAGACTTGGGAAAGTAATTATTTTCTTAGGTGATGTTAAATACATAACGTTTGGCCAATGTTTCTGTTAGGGAACAAGGGAAAGATATTGGATTTCAATCAGCGTCTCGAGATTGCCATCGATGTTGCTCATGGCCTAACGTATCTCCATCTATATGCCGGTAACAGCTCAAATTCTATGGACTAGATTTAGCAGTTTCGAAGCTGAGTTCATGTAGATTTTTACCTGTAGCCCTGATTCAGGAGTTGTTTCTGCTATATCATTCGCGTTAGTTTGGGCTTGTTTTGGTATCTAGTTGATTTGATTTTGTGAAGGTATCGATCTCTGATGATCGCTAACAATTTTGCAGAGAAGCAGATAATCCACAGGGACGTTAAGTCTTCAAACATTCTGCTGACAGAGAGCTTGAGAGCCAAAGTTGCAGATTTTGGATTTGCTAAGCTGGGTGACGACGCGGACAAAACTCACGTATCGACCAAAGTAAAGGGGACAGTGGGTTACCTTGATCCTGAGTATATGAAGACGTATCAACTCACAACAAAGAGCGATGTGTACTCGTTCGGGATACTGCTTATAGAGATATTAACCGGGCGTCGGCCTGTAGACCTCAAGAGAGTCCCGGATGAGAGGGTGGCGGTGAAATGGGTAAGTTTGTGTTTCGAGTATTGGCACTAGTCTGTTTTTCATCTTCTGAGGAAAACTCCGATACATCGAGATGCAAGGTGCATCCATCCTGATTAAATCCATATGTGAGCATGACAACGTCGGTGGTGCAGGTTTTTCGCAAGTACAATGAAGGGAGATTCTGGGAGATGGTGGATCCGCTGATGCATGAGAAGATAGATAAGGAGATCTTGGCGAAGATGTTTGGTTTGGCGATACATTGCGTGGCGCCAACGAGAGCAGACCGGCCGGATATGAAAGCCGTGGGAGAGCAGCTGTGGGGGATTAGAATAGACTACTTCAAGAGTGAGAGGAGAGAGTGAACTTAAGATGTGGTGGATGCTTTTCATGTTTCTGCTCTACCACTATTATTATTTCTCATACCGATTTTTATTCACATTTGCCCTTATAAACTGCTCTCCCTCTCCATATTTCATTTTTCTGTTGGTTTGTTGATGAAAGGCTTGCACATGGGAATGCAGTCCAGGGGTGCGATCAAGTCAATTCATATACTTGCATGCTCAAGTTTGATTGAAACACAAACTACATATACAAGTAGAGGTGCTCGAGGTTTACGGTTCTGACGGTTAACCGCGAAACTGTAATCGATGGTTACGGTTCCGAATCGGAACCGTGAGAATTTACCCGAACCGAAACCGTCAATTTTAGAACCTTGATTCGGTTCAGGTTCAAAAATTTTCGAATCGAAACCGTGCCGGAACCGCCGGTTCCAAAACGGAAGCGCGATAAACTGTCAAAAAACCGTGAAATTAAGCCGGAATTGCTGAAAACCGGCAGTTCGGAACCGAAACCGAAACCGGCGGTTTTGGCCTTGCGGTTCGGTTCTAGTTCGACAATTTCCAAAATCGAAACCGCCAGTTCTGAACCGTAACTGCCGATTCCGGAACAGTCGGCACCTTTATATACAAGGACAAAATACATTGATTGTATATAGATTGATGGTATCTAATTATAATTTTATACTATTTTCTAGGGCAAAATACATCTTTGGATCCCTATTTGCACACCTACACAGATAAATTTTAGCATTAAAAGGAATTTATTGAAACACAAACGGTTGAAATAGAAAAATAAAATGAAATTAGTTATCTTTTAATTAGTTAGTTTAGCATTTTATTAGACTTTTTATTAGTTAGGTCCAGCCTATATATAAGGAATTTTATTGTAAAGTGTAGTTAACTTTTGCCAAAATGTAGTTATTAATGAATATCCCCTTTTCTCTCAGTTTCTCTCCTCTTTAGTCACGGTTTCATCTTCTGCAAGTTTCCCCAATTTCAATCATCCTCTTTCAAAGGAGGTTTGTCCATTTCAATTCAAATCTTCATTTTCAACACAAACTACATATACAAGGACATAGTAAAATAAAAGTTTAACGTGGATTATCATGAGCGGAAACCCGAAAAAATAAATTGATCTGGCCATACATGAACAAGGTATTCGTAGTGGGCCACAAAATATTTGATATAAAATAAGTAAAATATGATAAAGAAAAAAGACGGTATTGTAAATTGATAGTACTCCATTAAATAGGAAATACGAATAAAAAGTAGAAAAACGATATATAAATATGGTGGACCATGTTAAAATATGTGTAGGGCCAATTGTCATTTATTGTATTATATTTAATTTTGATATTTTTCTCTATTGTTTCATGACACGCTATATATTTGTGGATTTATTAACGTGACGTGTGAGTATTGAAATTTAAAGATATAATTAACTAGGTGTATAATTAAAATGATGCCTCATAACGTTTTTTTACATTGTATTTTCAACTGCCACACCATATATAATTTATTCCAAATCCAAGATTGTGATGATTAAGGAAAATATTAAAATTGTTTCAATAATAGGCCATTTTTTAAATTGTGGAATTGACTAAATTTGGTTATGATAATTTGCCAAAAAGGTACTCCCTCCGTCCCGTACTACTTGCACTTATTTCTTTTTTGGGCGTCCCAAGTTATTTGCATTCTTTCCATTTTTAGTAAAAATTATCACTTACAGCCGCAATTGTTGACTTTGCTATACACTCATTCCTTAATCTCCGTGCCGAAAAGGAAATATGCGAGTAGTCCGGGACGGAGGGAGTAATAGACTAACTTTTGCTCAAATTCAAGATTATGACAATTAAGAAAATGATCAAAATGCATAATTTGCCATAAACGTAAGAGACTAACTTTTGTCAATAAAATGGAAAAAAAAAGTTATTGGTTGGACGGGGCGAATATATTTATTAGAAAATGGAATAATTTTATCATTTCTAACCATTTCTCGTAGTGATGAGGTGGCGGCTCCTCAATGGCTAATGTTCACAATTTTTGTATGTGGTCAACTCAAGTGTCGCCAAATGCAATTGGCTTTTGTTCAAACTTCAATGCCTAGAAAGTCTAAAAATAAAAAAGAAGCATCTAATACTGTGCAGTCGACATAGTTTAACTCTCTAACTTAATCTTTTTTATTTTTATCTACTCCCTCGTCCCACTCAAGATAACCACATTTTTAGTGGCATGAGATTTTAGAAAATGTTGTTAGATGGAATAAAGTAGAGAGAATAAAGGTAGTTGAATATTTTAATGAGGAGAAAGGAGGTTATTTTCAAAATGAAAAGTGGTCATCTTAATTGGGATAAACAAAAAAGAAAAGTTGGACATTGAGACATATGAAGTAATAATTTTATACATTGCATGTCAAATAAAAAAGATTTCTATTTGAATCTCTGTGTAGGTTTTTTCTTCTTGAATCTATATATAGCCTTTGAAATAGAAGTGGTATAGTCATACATATAAATAAAAGAAATTGAATGTAACCCGAACTTGACTTGAATTAACAAGTACATTAACCAGTATTTTAGGTTCTTAATTGTAGTAGAACTGTAGGAGTAGTAACTTTTAAACACAGAATGATCATTAAAGTTAAGATAGCTATCACTTTTAAAATTATTCACCCCAAGTCAATTCTAGAACACCTACTGTAATTGCTAATACATTTACAACTTTGAACAATAATAAAAATTCTGAAAATTTAAAATGTGAGAATTACCTAAAAAAATTGATGTTTGATCTGAAACATAGCAGTGGATAAGTGTATATAAATGTCAACTAATGCATATAACTATAAATATGTGGGCTCACAGCTGCTAATAAATGATTTGGCCATATTTTTGGCTGTTTGCTTATTATTGTTTGGCCGACCTTTTTGCATTGATTGCAACGGGGGAATTAGAATCGGTAAACCTACTGCACTAATCCGAGATCAAAAACTCTAATCCGCCATTAATTAACAATCAGAATCAAGTCCACATCCACAACTCTCACTTCCATTTGTCGCAAACAAAAAAGTGAACAGCGACAACGAAGACAGCGGCAGCAGCTTCGGATTCGGAAATCAGAAGCCGCAGAGCTACTTGATTTTTTTTTGACATGTCGTTCGTAGCTGGATTGGTGATCGGATTGGTCGTCGGCTTAGCGCTCATTGTTGCTTTCGTCCGCTCCGAAAATGCCCGATCCAAGCACCGCTCCGACCTCGTAACTTCATATTTTACCTCTTCGCTTTGCAAATGTGATTTATGCGTATGTTTTCATTTATTTTTATTTAACTTTTGAATGAACTTAGGCTGCTACGGTAACGTCGTTTGCGAGAATGACGGTGGAGGATTCGAGGAAGTTGTTGTCGCCGGAGTACTATCCTTCCTGGGTGGTGTTTTCGCAGCGCCAGAAGGTTTGCTTCGTGTTTTGCTTGCTCGATTCGTATCGATGCGGATTCGTTGAGGCTGATGTTTTTTTTTGTTTTTTTTGAATGGAAACTCAGTTGACTTGGCTTAATGTTCAGCTCGAGAAGATCTGGCCATACGTGAATGAGGTGCGAAATTTTCGCTGCAATTTGAGTATTTCTAATTTTATCAATATAATTCCTGTTTTGTAATTATTGAGGATGAGTTATGTTTTCGTTCGATGCTGCGTTGTGTTAATGTTTGGATTGTATGGCGGTTTCAAGGCTGCGTCGGAGCTGATAAAGGCTAATGTGGAGCCAGTCCTCGAGCAATATCGGCCAGTTATATTAGCTTCTTTGACCTTTTCCAAGTTCACGCTTGGAACTGTGGCCCCGCAGTTCACAGGTGTGATTGTGCATTTCCCTTTTCTTGATATCAACTTTGTCTGGTCTTTTTTTCCCTACCACAACAAAAAATGGGTGGGCAGTTGAGGAGTTATTGCTGAAGGTTGGAAAAAGAAAATGAAATGTCACAAATTAGGATATTCAAAGAAAGCAGTTCAATATTTACCCATGAATTTTATCACTCTTCACTTCTGCTCTAGAAATAAGTAAATAGATTCATATGAGCTGGTATGTTGAGTCAGCAGCTTCATGTGGTTTATTGGAAGCCTGTTTACTCAACAATGCAGCTGTCTTGTTTGGTTATTTTTGAAGTTCGCTGTTGACATTATTGCACCTGCAACTCATTGGTGAGAGTATTTGATGATGCCATGTTTTTTTTCTCGCTGTAACAGAGCATATACTATTACCTTAGGGAGTAACTTGATGGAGCACGACTCAGAACTGAATTTTGAGAAAAATAAGTTCATGGACTTTTGATTTGTATAAAATCTGCTGTCATATAGTACATGCAAAAAGGTAGTATTGGTGGATGCAAAACGCTGCCCGTAAAAGCTAATAATGAAATCTTGACTTAAATATGACCTAGCCACTGTAGTCTGTACGATTAGAGCTCAATACACAGGCGGACAGGCCACACTTTGGTAGTTTATAAACTTAGAATGGAGGTTCTTTTCTAATGAATAATGATCTATGCATTTGGCAATGTTTCCAAGTAATGATCATGAAACTTCATCTCGTTTTCTCTGCTCAAGCTGAGAGATTTGAAGTGCTGTCATTTGGCTTGTTTTTGCAAATTGCAATGAGACACTTACTAGTTATGATGCTTCAGGAGTTTCAATAATAGAAGATGGAAGTGAAGGAATCACTATGGAGTTAGAAATGCAATGGGATGGAAACCCCAATATAGTACTTGATATCAAGACTTATCTTGGTGTTGGTCTTCCTGTGCAGGTATCAACTATTCTGTGTCTTTCAAAATTTCTTTGTACATTGTTGTTGGAATAAGCCCAACAGGGTGATTTGAAAACCAAACTATTACGATTTATCCAAATCTGAAGTGCATGTGGTTACATATACTGTCATATCAAGTTTCAACTTTCAACCAACAGTTGCTTTTTGATGTGCAAACTGCGTGTGTAATCTTGGTCTCTTACTTAACATAGATTTTTGGTTCCAATAAGCATTTCTCATGCCTTGTCTGACCTTTCTATCGGTGATAGCATATATAAAAACTCTTCAACTGGAAGCCTGATATATCTGCGCAGTATGTCATGTTGATACTGATAACACAAATTCTTCAATCTAAGATTCTAAATGTACAAAAGGAGCCAAGATTTTTTTTTCCTTTTCTATTTAGGTCTGTAATAATATTATTGGTGAACTGCTTTGGTGCTCAGTTAGAAAATCATTCCTTGTCATTAGGGATGATACATAGATTATATAGATAGTCAGTTCATGAACTTCCTCAGCATTTTTTGCTGTATCTGGTTATATCTTCATACTAAATTCATCAGCTACCATTTTTTTATATTTTCCCATCAGAGTCTGCTTGCATTTAGCGACTTAGTGTGTTTGCTTGTTTGCATGTAAAAGAATGTTTGCATATAGAATCAGTCATGAACATAGGAGGATCTAGTGTATCATTCATAACCTCATTCAACTTGTATGTTGCATCATGAATGAGTATAAAATACCCAATAAATTTCCTTTTGGTCACTTAGTTGCGCCTTCTATATTTTGATATACTGTCATTTCACCATTTTATGTTCAACTATTAATTTATTAGGTATTATTTTGATTGAAACTGCAGAGTCTTGATTATGTAATAATTATTTCTTTGTTTAGGTGAAAAATATTGGGTTCACTGGTGTCTTCAGGTTGATTTTCAGACCATTAGTGGATGAGATTCCTTGCTTTGGAGCTGTTTGCTTTTCATTACGTCACAAGGTATAGTAGTTTTCCATCCAGTCTTCTGGTTCTTCTTTATGTAAAATTTTGGAATTGCTATTATCGTTAAAATAGCAGTGTATCAATACTTTCTCCATGATGACACCTTAGTGGTCATGTTAATAAGTAATTTAAGTTTTTATAGCATGCACCAATGCAAAATCAACTAGATATTATGTGGCACATTTATATGTAGGGGGATTTGTTGATCATTAATGACTTGAAGGCATCTTAATCAAATCCTTTTTTTGACTTTTAGAAAAAGCTGGATTTCACACTCAAAGTTGTGGGAGGAGACATATCAACAATACCTGGCCTTTCTGATGCCATTGAGGTCTGTATACCTTGTCTTCATTTCACATGACTGTTTCCGGGTCTGCATTAATTGGGCTGAGGATGTTTTTTAATAAAATATAACTATATAAGGCATTCATTGGCATGATTTTGAACTTGTTGTTAATTCATTATTTATTGGCTCGGTTCAGGATATAAGAACTGCATGTAGTAACAGAGATGTAAAAGATTTGGTATGATTACTTATGAGGAAATTAGGAAGGCCGAAGTTGAGACCTTATCATATGAATTGCCAAATCTCAAATTACTCATATGATTTAGTAGTTGGATCTAAAGGATGACAACTTAATTTAAAAAAAATTATTTTCTAATTGTAAATTTGAAATGCCATAGATCTTCAGTCTTTCACCAGTGTTTCTCTTTATTTTTTCCAATTCAATAATCTGCATGTGTAGCTTGTCAATGATGTGGTTAATCCGTACTTTCTCATTTTTTATGCATATGAAATTCTGGGTACTGTGTTCATTTTTGGGCCACACAAATAAATGCAGCAAATGGCGTTTAGATTATTCTTTTGCATATACTTAGATGCCAAAATGTTGAATATGTTGTACAGACTCTTTGTGTTATAAACAACAAAAGAAAGTGACTGTAGTGGATATGCAGTTACAATTATTATCATTTAATAGCTATAGCTGATGGTCAAAAGTCTGAACTAGTACCTTCTAAAATTACACATAAGTAACCCATTGCAACCTCATTAGTTCTCTCACATCATCCTTCTTTTAGTTTTTTTTATCGAATTTCTTGAATATCATTTTCACATGGATGATTGAGGAATATTTTCTTATACAGAGTACAATAAGAGATGCTGTAGAAGATTCCATTACATGGCCAGTTCGAAAAGTAATCCCTATAATACCTGGCGATTACAGGTAAGTCACATGTTCATTAACTTATTATTTTACTTTTATTTTCTCAATAACTATGGTAACAAAAATTGTCCAGTATGAGAATAAAGTTCTTGAAAGAGAGAACTGGAAATAAAGCAAGAGTTTATTCTGCACCAGTGCCATTAGTGATTAGAACCTGCCTCATATCAATTTTAGTAGTCCATATATGGATATCTTTCCAATCAAGTGAATTGCTTTTACACATTAGAGGCATGGTGAGACAAAATGTATATGTAATATGTATTGTTGGGGTGGTTGAAGTAATTTTGATACAAACTTCTGCCTGGTTTCGATTATTTATCTGTGGCATTATTAGTTACATGGATTCTTTTATCTGAAATGGAGTAGCTTTTCTTGAAATTCAAATTCTTGTTCCTCAGCGACCTTGAACTGAAGCCTGTTGGGAAGTTGGAGGTGAAGCTCGTGCAGGCAAAGGAGTTAACAAATAAAGACATTATAGGGAAATCTGATCCTTATGCTGTTTTATATGTGCGTCCTTTGCGTGATAAAATGAAGAAAAGCAGGACTATTGTAAGACTATTAATCTGCTTAGGTTATATAGTTCTCCATGATTCTTTCATCACTCCAGAGCATAGTGTTTTAGTTTCATTCATTTTTTACTTTTTCCGCAGAACAACCAGTTGAGTCCAGTCTGGAATGAACATTTTGAGTTTGTAATTGAAGATCTTGCGACTCAGCATTTGACCGTAAAAATCTATGATGACGAAGGGCTTCAGGCAGCTGAACTAATTGGAGCCGCTCAAGTTCAGCTTTCTGAGCTTCAGCCTGGCAAGGTGAAGGATGTGTGGCTCAAACTGGTGAAAGATTTGGAGATTCAAAGAGACACTAAAAATAGGGGCGAGGTAAAAGTTAACTATATTTTTCACCTTTTTTTTCCACGAGTTCTTTTTCTATTCACAAAATTGGCAGATTGATCTGTTTAGAATAAGTGAATGTAGACAGCATGGGGAAAATGGGAAGGGACAACTTGAAAGTATAAGTTACATGCTAGCTTTGTAAATCAAAGATACATGATAAGTTTGTTAATCAAAGAAAGACTATTTATGGCAAAACTTGATTGTTGGTTTGATTCTTTTTACTTACAATGAAATCGGACTGATGGTTATAAAAGCTGCCCTCGTACCAGAGAAGAGTGTGATCACGGAGAAGATTATGAAGATGGGATTGAAATTGACTAGGGAGGAATCAAGGAAGTTGATTAATAAGACGATGAGGATGACTAAATAACTATATTCAGCCCAATGATGATGAGCAAACTTCTAACTGGGTGTGCTTTACTGATAATGTTATGCAGTAAATAAGTCTCTGTCTCACACTTGTTTCTGATAGGCCTTAGCTCTTGCTGTGCATATTGTATTAAAATTTTGTTTATCCATCAACTTTTTTGCGCCTCATTTCGAAAGGTGCATGCCAGCATCTTGCCCCTAGTGTAATGTTATCAAGTGTCGTTTTCTCTGTTCTAGGTGCACTTGGAGCTTTTGTATTGCCCTAATGGCATGCAGAGTGGGTTAATCAATCCCTTTGCCCAAAAATACTCTATGACTTCACTGGAGAAGGTATTCAAAAATGGAGCAGATGGCGGAAATAATATGAATGGAAATGGTGGTGAAGGAAACAATGGAAGGGATGTCATCGTAAGAGGGGTACTCTCTGTCACGATCATTTCAGCCGAAGACTTGGCACCAGCTGACCTCATGGGGAAGGCTGACCCTTATGTAGTTCTAACTATGAAGAAAACAGAATCGAAAAATAAAACCAGGGTATGTTCTTTAGTTGTGCTATTTTACCCAAAAACATCGTCAAGTATTTACTTTTTCTTGTTTTTCTCCTCTTTGCGTTTTCTGTTTTTTATAGTACTACTATATCTTTGATTAGATATTCATGGGTATCCTGATTGTCAATATGTTGTGTGTCAACTATTCTAATCACCACCGTACCTTTTTGCTTCTAGGTTGTGAATGAATGTCTGAATCCTGTCTGGAATCAGACTTTTGATTTTGTTGTCGAGGATGGACTACACGATATGCTCACTCTCGAATTATGGGACCATGATACATTTGGGAAGGTACCTTCTTTCCTACACTATTATTTGGTGTGTTATACCCAGTAAATCATAGATAAGTATGAAATATTGGTATTGCCAATACGTAAACATGAATTCACCTGATAATCTGCTTGATTCTTGTTTGGCGGAGATTGTATAACTGAAAGATTCCAGTGCCCAAGCCTAATCGAGAATCTGTTTCCGTAATGTTGTTAGGAATTTCAGAGTTTGTGGTCTTAGGATGATTTGTTTTAATTACAGGATTACATGGGAAGATGCATCTTAACATTGACGAGGGTTCTAATGGAAGGCGAATACAAAGATTGCTTACCTCTCGACGGAGCTAAGTCAGGAAAGCTCAATGTCAATCTCAAGTGGACTCCGCAACCCATATACCGAATGTAGCATCTACCACATCCAAGCAAGCACTAGATAGGACGAACCCATCTATGTATATATGTATACAGAGAGAGAGAGAGGCATAGTCATATTCTTCCCAGATACACCAACCAATAATCTTCTAGTGATGTGATCTTAGAAGTGATTTTTGTGTGTAAAATGTCTTCTGTTGTATATACAAAGATTCAAGCAATGGTACAAAATTTGGCCTTGGACGGATGCATATATTGCAATAACGTGATTTAGAATTGCAATATTTTAAAAATGCCAGGAAAACTTAGCTTATATTGTAAGATTGTGACATTATATTGAAAGGTAAATTACAAATGATGATTATCTTATTAGCGAAGTACGTGTATAGCAATTCTTCTTGGCCGACCAGAAAAAATAACTCGCCTTTACATAGAATATCTCTCCAGTTTTCTTCTTCTATGGCTGTCTCCCCTGCATCAACATCAAATTCAAAATTCTATTCCAATGCTATCTAAGAATCACATTCTATTCCATCATAACATGTAAAATGAATAGAATGAACATAGGAATCACATTCTATTCCATTATACTAAGAAGGGCCTTAGTGATTGAGTAATAGATGGAGCAAACCACAAACTGCAGTAGAGTATGAAGCGAGTAGTGTGCACTAACCAGTACTGGTTATGTAGCACAAATTCGTCGGTTGGCACTCTCTTCCCATCATCATTCCGATTCCAATGGTAAAAGGCGTGAGTTCTGTTCTTTATCTCTAATGTAGAGTGCCCATAACTTGCTTCTCGGAAAGCAGAATAATCTGGTTGGGGATCTCTAAATCTGCATAGACGATAGACCACCAAGTTTGCTGTTTATGTCAAGTAACTATATCAGGGAAAATATATCAAAAATCAAAATTCACCTATTAGCTAGACCCTCCTGGTTTCCTCCATCCCCGACGGTTATGTAAACAGGGGCTGACTTATCAGATGACGGAGACGATGAAACATTTGATCGTATGCTTGAGATACGGTACTGAAATTAAACGATGAGTGATCAGGGCGTCAGCGGAAAGCCAGTGTTTATAAAAGAGGGAAGTTGTGTGACGTGGCATACCGATCTCTCATAGGCATGCACGTGACCAGCAAATATAACATCAACTTTATAGTGACAAAACCAGCTCTCAAACACCACTTTCATGCTTTCCGCCTCCAAGAAATGAGCCTGATTGCTATTGTAAATAGGGGCATGCATCAGAACAATAAGCCAGGGAGTCTTCTCCCGGTCAACTTTTTTCAGCTCTTGTTCAAGCCACTTCCATTGTGGAGTATATTTCACTGCCATGATTTTGAGGAATATGCAAATTACATAATGAAGGTATGGATGGTGCAGACAAAAGCTATACAGAAATGACATGTACTAATTAACCTATGCAAGAGATCCACTTGAGCACAAGCGTGAACAGCATCTCATGTTTTCAGTATGGAATAAAAATTAAATCAGGGACTGGAATTACTTATGAGTTATGGCTTCCAACAATGTGAGATTTCCATGATCATAAGCACAGATCAAAGAGTTGGAGCCTCTAGTTTGTTTCTACCAATGTACACATTATATGGAAGTATCAGGAAACATATGGCTACCTAGAAAGCCTATGAAAACAAGTAGGCTTTATTCAGGAACCTTAGATTTATTGAAGAAAACCATGCGGTATCATTTCTATGGCTCCAAAGACTAAGTCTGAGAATTCAGTAGTTTTTTTTTTCAAAAAAAGGAGTATCAATAATGGTTCCCCATTTACCCCTGTGAACCCTGCAAACCCTGTAGGAGAATACAAAATAGGGATTTTCATGTTATCACTTATGGTGGAAGAGATTTTCATCATTTTTATAAATCTAACTGAAACTAATGGATAGTATCTTTGTACTGCATACACAAGTTATAATGTGAAGTTCTTACAGCATTCTCAGCTTCTCGCCGACCACCAAATCAAGAATACTAAACCTGGCAAACAAATTACCAAATGGGGAGTAGCTGGAGAGGACGATAATGTGAGCTGATGCCCGTCTTATGGCATACCACAGAGGACTACTGCTTTTGCTTGCAGAAAAAGGTGTAGGATACCTGTGAAGATAATTTCTGAAGAGTGTAACCTCACCCTGAATGTCAAAAAAAATGCAATAAGTGGCCATGTACAGAAGTGATATAAGTTTGAAATTAAGTCATTGTTGGAAAAAGTATCCAACATCTGCAAAGTTTAGTACAGAGATGCAGCATGAGTAATTAGAAGGTAAGTACTAGCATTTCAGATATAAACATGAGAGAGCAACAAAGATTTCTCCACCAGAAATATAGAAGCAGTGCAGTTGAAGGAAACTAGTATGAGTACTATTTTTCTTACTAATTATCTATTAGGGCACAGAACCAACAAAGGTTCCATGACATTCTACTTGAGGCTTTTGGGAAATAAATAAGGATTCAGCTGTTCTTAGGCTAGATTTTGCAAATGTGGAGGTAAATACAGAATGGGATTTGCATTCGTTCATTGATGCATTCAACAGAAGACAATTTGCAACTGGAAATGAAGATCAACAGTAACACAAAATGTTACTTCAGAAACAGTATGAATCAACAAAGTAGAAAAGAAAAGTCAGTCACGAGACTCACAAAAAAAACTACCGCAAAAGTTAAAGATATAACAAATGAATTACATAAGAGTTATCTCCACAGTTTACCAGATGTGGGAAGTACTCAATTTCATGATTTCCAGTTGACCAGAGCCATGGGTGATATGCTGCACTTCGTTCAACAAATTGACCCCAAGAGTCCCAGCGGACACCGATGTCATGATTGTCATATCTATCAGCGTAAGAAAGATCTCCAACAAATAATATAGTTTGAGCACCAGTCTGCATACAATGCTCAAGGGTGGAAAGAGAATTATAGGTTTGACCAAGATCACCTATAACAAGTAACAATAGAAGATATTAGTTCACAGAAGGACATTGCAACTCAAAGATGCATCAGAAACAACAATATTAGTATATAAATACATGGAACATAAATAGACAACCGAACGACCTTTTTTTTCTCAATCAGAACTTAAGTTTGCCAAATTAGCATTTACTTAGACTTTAGATTCGATAGATTAAGAACGCATCACTCTCTATCAAAAAAGACATTTAGAGCACAGATGTTTGGAGACGTATGAAACACTGACCAATTATTGCAAATTTGTGAGAAGAATCTGGATCAATTGCCGGAGGTGTTTGAAACCAAAAACTTCTAGAGGTTTCACCACTTCCAATCTCATAGTAGTACTTTGTGTTATACTGCAAAAAGAACACCCACCTCAATAGACAGTTGGTCTATAATCAAACAGAACCTGAAGACTATCCTATACATTGGTGACCAGCACCCATCAACTGTTACTGCAAAATTAGCAGTTGAAGGCGTTTTTACCTGAAGACCATCAACTAGACATTGATGAATATATCCAGATTTATAGTTGTAAAACGTGTAGTTTTGCACTGTTCCCTTGGCAGTGAAATCGTATTTTCCTTCGGACAAGCCATATCGAACTATGTTGGACCCAGGTTCATTAGCTGTTACCCATGTGATTATCACAGCTTTGCCATCATAGTCACCCTGTGTAATGTGCACCTAAAAAAACATGGCATGGATCTTTTAGACGAAGACTGATCTTAAAATAAGTGGAGTTTTTCAGTAACATGATAATAAATCATCACCTTGTCAAATAAAATAGCCTCTTTACAAACTAATTGATGCGAATATAAAGGGACATGAAGGCTTACTTGATGTGGAGCATTGTAACCTTTGGGAACTGCAAAGACTTCATTGTTGAGAGGAATATCGACAGATGGCCACTCATTACGGATAAAAGCACTGGTTAGACCAGCACACCCACTGCTTATGCTTGTCAAAAGAAGAGATGACAAAAGCAGCAGTTTAATCGTCATCGACTCTTTCCCCTAATCATGAGAACACAACTATGATAAGATTCTCAGAGCAGTTACTATAGATAGAAAACAATATCAATAGTAGCAATCACTAACTACAACAACACAGCAGTGGTAGTGTTACTATTGTATGCCTTCAAGCAAAACATGCACGGTAAAATCACCATTTTAAGAAGCTCCAGCATCATTCAATCACTGACAATGCAGTATAAAGTAGTAAAACAAATAAAAAACAAACAATCTACAATCGGCAGAAGTATAATAATAATCACACATGTAACTATCTACATCGACCACACACTCAGAAAACTTCCGATCTCTACCAAATATAAAACGCAGAAAAGTTCCGATCTCCACCAAAATACGAATCTACAAACAGCAATGCCAAAAACCAGAAATCAACCTGAAAATTCAATTGCAGCTGCACACACTCAGCACAAGATGGATTCATCACTCATTCACATCGACAATAACATCAACACAAAACTGATCTCAGTTCTGGACACAGATTTGCATTCATCGTTAGCATATATACACAGACTGGTAGAGATGCAGCATTACGTAGAAGCAAGCGAATCAAATAGGTATAGTAGTCGGAAAAGGAGAGTCCGGTACCTGAAATTGCACGCCAAGGGAGTGTTTGCTTTGAATTAGAAAGAGTGATGTAAATGATGTGGAGTCGTATTTGAATAAGGCGCAGGTTAGGTAGGTGATGTGAGCAGGCGCATTTTAGAGACGGAACCGGCGGGAAGGTGGATACGTGTCGCGGTGGCACTGGCTGTAGCGGACCGGGAAAAATGTCGCATCTTCTCAGTCACAACACTTGAAGGCCGCCGATTTTTCTGTCGAATTTTTCAGCATCATAAACGTGCCGGTTTTGTTATTGGGGATGTACTCTCCCCCTCACTAGTGAGGATAGTTTTAGTATAACAGCATCTCCGATAAGAACGATAGGCATACTGGCTGCAATAAATAAAATTATAAAAATAAATAATTAACAATCACATAAAATATGGAATTAAATTTACGATATAGATATAGGAAAATTTAATAATAATATTAAAATTAAAAAATACATTAATTAAAAAAAATTACATTAATTTAAAAAAATTCATCTTCCACACACGAGCCCCCCGCCTCCGCCTTACTCCTCGCCGTCGTCGCCGCCGTCTGAGCCCCCTAACTGTGCCGCGGCGGCATCTAAATCGACCCGCATACTTACGAGCATTGAGTGAAGAAAACTCTTCTCCTCGGGGTCAGTTGCCACCTTCTAGTCAGCTAAGATCTTGTACATCTAAGCCCGCGTTTGTTGACGCGCGAAGAAGGCGAGCTCGGCTGTCGACTTGCCAACAGGGGGGATGCTGACTGGACCTCCTGGGACCCCTGGCGAGCCCGTCTCGGTGAGTAAACGCGGGAGGGGACGGGAACTCCTGAACATCCTCGGGGAGGTCGTGGGAACCGCTGCTGCCGCCGCTGTAATCACCGGTATAGTTCAGTCGTTGCTTCTTCGGCCAGTCAGCCAGCATCGACACCTGCTCGAAACTTCTCGGAGTCCATCAGCACCTCATGTTATAGTACCCGACCATCGGACCCCATCCACTTCCCACGGGTACCGTGAGAGTTTGAGACCCGCTCGTCACTGGAGTAGACTAGTTGTCGTGCTCCATTTCGCGTTGTTGCTCTTGTATAGAAATTAAGATAAAGAGAAAACTCGTTAAAACAAGTGGTGCAAATGAAAATGACGTGCAAATCGCGTATATATAGTGTTTCGAAAATTAAATAAAAAAATAAAAAATTTGCTAGCTGATCGGGAACCTGCAATGGCAGTCAGCCGATCGGCGAGCGCATCGGCCAGCGCTCGAAAATCGTCGTGCGCTCGCCGTTTTTCTCGCCGATTTGCCGCTCGCCGGCTGCAATGGTTCGACGAGCAGACCGGCCAGCGCCGGGAATCGGCTAGCCGGTCCGCTCGCCGCCATTGTGGATGCTCTAATCAACATCAAATTTTAATAGTACAAATTTAATTCTATTAATGTTAGTAGTATCATCATTCGTACAAAAGGTTGAAACCCTAACCCTAAGGGCCCCATGAGAGGGATTGAACAAAAAATAAAAATAAAAACACTAAATTTTTCGACTAACTGAAAAATAGTCGTTAGATGTAGAAATATTACTTTCCTTGTGGAAATGATTTAAACAAATATGCACATTTCTGAAAATTACTTGATACTGACTATGTTTATAAATTATTCTATAAACATTTTTAGTATAAAATAACAAGCTATCTTATCGATAATTTTTTCAATTTTATAAGCTATTTTTGTGAACATAGCAAAATGGAAAAAATACATACTTAATCGAGTAATTTATAAAAAAAAATAATAACACTACTACTTTATACGCTTATTTTGATTTTTTTTATAAAAAACATTTAAAATTTTCATTTTTTTTAGAAAATGTTAACACGACTAATCACATGACATGAGTTGCATAGTACTACATCACTATACCATTAAAGGAGGCACACACGCGTATTCAACCATCGCTTTTTATTTTTTTGGCAGTATGCTTCTTTCTTAAAATTAATTTGGATGGTTATAACTTATGGAGTACTATGTATTATGTAATAAGAATACACATATTTAAATTATACTCCCTTCATCCTAAGATATTAGACTCATTTCTTTTGACACAAGAATTTAGGAGGTATTGTTTAGTGATATAAGTGAAATTGGTAATAAAGTAAATTTTTTACCATAAAAAGAAATTACTCAAGTATGTTGGGACACTCCAAAGTGATATACAAGTCTTATATCTTGGGATGGAGGGAGTAATAGTTAATATCATAATTTAGAATTGAGAATAAGAAACATGCGTCTCTCTGCTCTTTTTTTCAATAAAACATTTTTAATCACTTTCCAACCAACAGCATTACATAACTTGTTTCCAATAAAATAGTGAAACTAAATTACATTTCCCTAGAATTAACTAATGCTATTTCACTTTTCCCCAACACCCGTTTGCACAACTGCAATGTGTATCACGGTTCAATGAAATTAAACAAATTTCAACTAAAATGTGTGGGATGATCATATAAATTCAACATCCAACATTCCATGAGACAATACACAAATATGTAGCTTCAATTAAAAATACTTTAGGTAATGTTACCCTTTATGCTAGTATTACAATCAAAGTACATAGTAGTACAACATATTGGGCTGGTCATTAGTACAGAAAATATCATCTAACTTTTGGGAAATCGACATTTACTAGAAGACGGGGCCTCACGGGCTCACGGTATACCTATTGTGTGTGTATAACAAACAATCTTCCAACTTCTACTCTAAACAGTCGATGCTCCCCTGAAAAAAAAAGCAAAACAAAAACCAAAAAGAACAAACTTAACCTTACAATCCAGTAATAAATTGTAATTAATGACTAATCATAAATCTCATGGTGAAAATTTAGTCTCATAACTCAAAAATCGCCTTATTCAGTTCTACAGGCTCACTATCAGTACTACTTACACGTTCAGTAGATGCTTTTTGGTTTACGATTTAACGAAATCCTGACTTAACCTATAGTAATTTACCTGCAGTATGTTTCACTTTTTTCTTTGTAACTCAAACAACCAGGACCAAACTCTGTACAACTAGTCAACTACAATATCCCTACTGCTGAGATGGGCATAGATGGTTGTTACCTGAATCATATTTAAAAATTACAAAATTCCCATTCTTCTTTTGAGAGGTCCAGGAACTCAGAATTTCCATCTTCAAACATGATCTGTACATCACAATAGGCAAAAAAAAATAAAGAAATACTCCATGCAAGTTGAAAAAAACTTTTTGAACAGGTAACTCGCTGTCTCACCAAATGTTTTCTCCTATCATTATCAAAGCGTCTTATTATCCCGAAGGACCTGAACAAGATAGAGCATATGTAATCAGAAAACCGATGAAAAGGATACGCACAAAGTGGCAGCTGAGAGCATTGACACTGAATCGAATAGTATATTCATCAAGTTTCATTCTTTTAGTTCGTAGATCAGGGACAATTTGTGTAACGAGGAAGTTTATGTTTCCAACTCTAGAGACTGGCCACTACATATGTATTAGAATGTGCCACTTGAAGAAATATTACAAATCCAACCAGTTATACCAATTATAGTACAAGACTGCATAGTGTGTACCTTCTATCTGATATTTGATCAATTCTAATTACTGAACCAATGCAATTCAGGCGCCTCTTTTTCCACTTTGAAGGATCCTGACTCAAACATTCTGAAAACAAATCATGACAACCTAAACTATTAAAACAGTCTGAATGCAAGCTATTTTTTATGAAATTAAAAACTAAAAGGAGGATGGAGCATTGAGTAGCCGGATCAGTATACCTGTGACAGGAACTCCATTCACATTGACCTTCCAAAAAAATGCAGGTATTCAGTCCCAAATTCCCAATAAAGAAATCAACAAAACAGAAGAAAAGGACTCATTAGAATGATAGAGCATATGTGAATCAAGCACCAAGTAATAAAATAGCAATCACCCTAGACACACTCAGAAGGAAATGGAGTAAGATAAAGAATCCCCTAAAATTTTCGCATAGTATGGCTTCAACCTAAATAACATGTAACCGCGGCCATCTATGCAGCATAATCAGCTTTTGTAATGGAATTAGTATTTCCACTTTGTCTGTAATCTGTATCACCATAAAGGGCATTCCTAGTTCCGCTGCCATCTATTTATTTTTATAGCCAGATCTAGCTTTTCTTATTTTCACAACATAACAGGTCATTCTCTGCCTAAACATCATGCTTCCACATTCATAAACTGGACAAAGCCAAATTGGCTCATACACAAAGACCAATTATTCACACTGATAAAAGCACTCTACATAGAGAACACTTTCCAGATCCCTGGAATACTTATGCCCCACATAGATAAGCCAAGAACTTACAGGTTTATTTGTCGCAACTGCTTTCAGTTTTGGACAGTTTGCAGCCACTTGACATGTTACTATTTTCAAAGCAGCATCTGAAGAAGGTTTGGGTTTACTGGGTTTAACTCCCAACTTCTTCCGACAACCTGCAGCACCACAGTGGCAATCTTGATCTGCGCCAAACTGCACAAACCTACTCAACTTGTTATGTTGTATCGGTGAGATAAGCAATGAAGAGTAAAACATATTAATTCACATAAGCTAGGAATGAATTATGTGTGTCCATACTGGTAGTCATAGGTCAGATACTCGCCCTTCTTAATGTCACAGGTTGCAAATATCCCTATCCTTGTTTCACCATCAATCATCCTGGACAAGGGTTACCATTATACAAGTGAAATAAGTTAATTTCAGAAGGAAAACAAGAAACACAGGGCTAGCTTACCATTTCTGCATTTCAGTATTTGGACAGCAACTGTGATTAATGTATCTAGACTTGTTTCCTTTATAAGTTGCATCAATAACCATGTCTCTGTTGATTTCACATAGGTAAAAATTTGTTTCCCCGCGGTGTTTCATTTTCCAGAGTCTTTCCTCACATGTCTTGTCATCAATAACTGCAAGATGGAAAAAGTTTTATATCCAGCCTAGAGATTTTATGATTAAGAATAACTTAAGATTTTCACCTTCTCCAACATATTCTATCACAAAATCTCCTACATTGATGTCTTCTTCTGCCACAACACCCATTCCACATTTCTCAGTCTGTAAAAGCACTTCCAAAGTACTTAATATATGAAAATTTAAACAAAATAGAACAACTACTGGAATATATAGATGATAATGCAAGGCAAATGAAAAAAAAATCACACCTAGGGATATCTAATTGAAAACATGAAACGAAGCTGCAATTGAATGTGTTTTCTGATATTCATAGTCCAATATCCAAGGTTTCTGGCAAATTAATTTTAAGGAAAGCATAGAAAGACAATATGCAAGAAGACAACAAACGCAACAACCTACTGCGGAAGGCATTTTTACCATTTAAATAATTATTACCTGCACAGTCTTCATCTTCTTCACGGGCCTTTGATGAAATGGTTTGTTCAGACACGAGCTCCCACATTTACAGCCCGAAGAACAGCTAGACAGTAGCATACTAAGACAGGAGACAATTATCAAATACTAAAAATTTCATATCAAAGACACATCAAACTCTTAATACATCCTTAGAATATCAAACTAAGAAAGCATTGGCGGCGGGGGTTTCATGGCATTTATTACCATATACATTTTCTAACCACAAACAGGCAGGCTAAATCTAGACAATGAAATGAAGCACATCTCACAACCTTAAGTTGCAAATCAAGGGTTCTTACCTGCAGAGGCAATCTTTACTGCAAGCACCAGAAGCCCCGGTTGATGAACTGCAGGAACAAAAGATGCCATCATCCTCAAGGCGCCTTTTAATCCTCTTAGTAAGATATACATCTTGAACAGGTTAAGATAACAAGCGAATTAATGATCTAATAAATAAAAAAGATTTTAATGTACATTCGGAAAATTCAAGAAGGTAATGGCATACTGCGTCTGATAGTGGAGTAAGAAGATGTAGGCTTCCACTTATTGAAAGATTCAGGAAGTTCAAAATCGACCGGACTTCCGATCTCCTTCGCCAATTTATTGAATAACTGCCCAATCCCGAAGCACACAGCATTCTGTGGCAAAAATTGAACACATTAAAAGAGAAAATTTACAATTGAGAGCCACGAGCATTTGAATACGCCGTCAATTCAATAAAATAACGACTTATAAAAACAGACCTTCTTCATTGCAGGCATGGGGTTGGAGAGGAAGTAACAGTGACAGATAAGGCTATTTCAGGAGGTCGGCGAAAGATATCATCAACCATAAGGCAATGCAAAGCAGTTGTGATGGTCGGAAACTTGAAAAATGAATAATGCGGCGCTGGAATTCGGGAAATTGCTACCTAGAAGTAATCGGCAACGGAAGAGAGTGGTCGCCGGCAGGGGTATTTGACGGCGAAGAAGCCATGTTTTCGGTTCGCAAGGTTGGATCGGAATTTGTGCAGTTCAGCGGATAGGGTTTCGAAAATTGAGAGACGAAAAGACGCTATTGTCCCTCGTTTTATTAGGATTAGGAACCTGGTCGAAACTTGAAAGATTCATGAATAAGCGGTTAATTGAATTATTCATGAACCAAATGCCTAGCGGTTAATTATTCAAAAAGTTTCATTCGTGTTTCAGTTTAATACATTCTGTTATATGTAAAAGATTAACTCTTTTTCTATGCAAAGTACAAAATGTTTCATCATTATTTCATGTTGGTACAAAAAGTTTTATGATTGTTTCATATCGATATAAAATATTTTATCATTGTTTTATGGTTTGTATGTCATATATGTAAAAAAATTAACACCGTTTGAATACATATAATGGAATATACTAAATTGAAACACGAATGAAACTTTTTGTATGATTTATGTTAACTTCAAAATTTTTACACTAATATGAAACAAATATGATATATTTTGTGTATGAGTTATGTATTTACCCCACAGGTAAGTGTTATATTGCTAACTATAATTAAATAATAGCCATTGGATATTCAAATCAATGGCCTAGATCATCAGCCTGAAATGTCAATAGGATCAATAAAAAAATCAATTAGGGTATTAAGCTCAATTTACAACAAATTAGTTGTAACTAACTTTTGAAAAATATCATAAAACTTTAAAACGCATATAACTTTCTCGATTTAAATTATTTTTTCGCACAACATATATTAAATTAAAGATTATTTCATAAGGATTCTAACGAGATCTCACTTGCATATGTTTCGAGGTTAAAATTTGAAAAATATTTCGAAAATTTTCAATTTTTTCGTACAGCAACAAATGTCAACTAGTATATAAAATATGTAAATATAATACATGTATAATGTCATTTTTAAAGCAATGTATTCACATAAGCAATGCGTTGACATTCTCAAAGCATTATGTTGATATTTTCAAAAACTATATTGATATTTTCATCAAAAACCATAATTTGATAGTTTTTATCTTTTTGATTTAATTAATAAAAACGAAAATTACACGTGACAAATTTTAGACCACTAGATTTCTAAAATCTTATGGTCTTAAATTAGTTGTAGTTAGCTACTAGAGAGTGAGTTAGCAATTGATCACTCCTTTTATCCAACTTGTGTAACATTTTTTCTATAATTATTTTCAATTTAACTCTGGAAAATAGCAAGTGACGATATTATTTCAACAGTTCAACTTAAAGACAGAATCATCAATGATGTTTCATGTACACCATTAATTAGAGATCAAGTAATTAGTACAGTATGTTTTGCGGTAATACATTACACTAGTATTAGCAAATGTTAACCGATAAGAGTGAATATTAATTAGAGATCAAATTGGGAGTTCAATGTATCAAAACCGAGGCTTGATAAATTTATTTTCATTAAAAAATCATAAAATACACTTATTTTGGTTTATAAAATGACTTAGTGTCTTAACCATAGTAGTACTCCAATAAGATATTTTCAAAACTTTAAAAGTATAAATATCAAAGCAAATCTCATTGGTGAATACTCTCAAACGAGACATTAAGTGGTAATGTAAATCAAATTATAGCTTTAGAGAGAAACAAAAAGAAGAAAAAAGAGAGAAAAAATAAATCATCTTATCTGTGAATTACTACATTTGATTTAATGGTCCACAGTTGCAAACTAAAGTCTTGGTCGAATCATATCATTGTTACACTAATCTCTCTTCGCAAACGTGACGATTTTAATTAAATACGGCACATATGGATGATCCCTACGAATATATATATCCTGAGTCAACGTTTGTCACTATTATTAGGGCTTACGTTTCTGTTGAGACTATCGAAATCTATGTGGATGAATTATTCTTAAAATATAATTAGGTCGTGTGAAAAAAAATTTAATTGCTATCTTCAGTGCTCAATCTTTAATTTAAATAAAATCCACTCTTCTAATTAATTGGTAGAGAACAACATAAACTTCGTAGATAACAGCTATCTATACATATATAACCATTCATTCATAACTGAAAATAGAAATTCCAATTCACAGTGAAAATAGAAATTCCAATTCACAGGTTATCAATTTACGACATCTAATGATGAATATAATCTCTACACTTTTTCTCCCAAGTAGGTTGGTCGTCGGTGCCAGTGCAGTTCCATGGCAAGTCATTGAGCATGTCCATCTCCTGGAACTCACTCCGATCGAAATACCAATCTCCCACGGCTTGTGCTATCATCTGAAAAATACACTTAATAGTATTAAATTGGTAATGTGTGACCAAACAATTTGTGTGGCAAATACACTTAATCTATAATTTCACTTACTTTGTTAGCAAGTATGTTTCCAACCACCGATGAGCATGTCGAACCACGTTTGTATATCATATGGCCATGTCGGTAGCAACTATGTACAAAATATCCTTTCCTTGAAGAGCTATCCGCAATTGTACTTTTCAGCGTATTTATGAATGTGTACCTAAAATCTAAACAAAAATTAAAAGAATAGTATGAGAGATAGTATCATATTAAATAGAGTCAAAAAATTAGTAATAATATTGTACATACCTTTCATGATTTTTATCTCATTCCAGTTGCAAAACATCAAGTTTTGGGTGCAATTGATCCATCTCGGGCTTTTATCACCCGGAGAGAACAAATTTTGTGATATCTGTGACGGGTATATTAGAAATATATATATATATATAGAACCATTCTTAAGTGTAGAACCTAGAACTCTACATATTTTATTCATTGGATGAGGAAAAAATGACGGTCAAGATTAAAAATCATACATATTAGACAATATTTTCACGACATTCCGGACTCAACATGTGAAAAAACACACATGTTAATGGAAGAATGAATGAAACGAAGAAGAGTCCATGCATGCTTTATTTTTTCACTTCTCTGCATTCACCCATTAATAATAGTTTTGGTTGTAATGGGAACTTGCTGTGCAAATCAACACCATTGGATTAAAAGATCTAACGACCTCCGTTTGGCATTTGTTCTACGTTTAAGAATGGTTCTATCTTGATCACAATCCTATATATATATATATATAGGGTTGTATTCATATCCTTTTTCCACATTTTCTCAAATCTCCTTCTTCATCTCAGCCGTTTATTTCCAAGATCCTAGGGCATAAATTATTGGCTTTTACAATTAAATTAAATATACTAAAAAACCGAAAAGGATAAAAGAGGGAATCACTAAATTGTTTGTTATGGTAACTCCCACGATTTTCTCCTTTGAAGATCTTGGCGGTTATCTTCTAAAATCACACCCACCAAACATGTTTCTCTCCCTACTCCGTCGCTGAACTCTTTCTCTCTCACTATTCCACGCTGCAATGAAACCGTATTATTGGCTTAAATTATTTAGTGCACCATAGAGGAAGCCGATACACATAATGCACCAAATTGTACTACGTAATGCATGTTATGAGTTATATAATGCACGATGTGTGAACTGTAATGTATAAGTGTTCTGAGTCGTTTTGTTTGTGTATGTTATACAATTTCACGAATAGTTTAAGATTAGCATTGTTTGCTTGTTTGGGGAACGTTTCACTCATTCCCCAAGGGTTTAGCAATCCTTGGGGCTAGGGTGTAGTATGGTTCAAGCAACGCAACCGTAACTAAATTACACGAGTATCAGTCCTTCTTCTATGATTTAGTTATCAGAGTCGCTAGGGTAGTAGTTTAAGCCGATACACATAATGCACCAAATTGTACTAGGTAATGCATGTTATTGACTATATAATGCAGGATGTGTGAACTGTAATGTATAAGTGTTCTGAGCCGTTTTGTTTGTTTATGTTATACAATTTCATGAATAGTTTAAGATTGGCACTGTTTGCTTGTTTGGGGCACGTTTCAATCATTCCCCAAGGGTTTAGAAATCTTTTGGGCTAGGGTGTAGTATGGTTTAAGCAACGCAACCGTAACTAAAGTACACGAGTATCAGTCCTTCTTCTATGGTCTAGTTATCAGTGTCGCTAGGGTAGTAGTTTAAGCCGATACACATAATGCACCAAATTGTACTAGGTAATGCATGTTATTGACAATATAATGAACGATTTGTGAACTGTAATGTATATGTTTTCTGAACCGTTTTGTTTGTTTATGTTATACAATTTCACGAATAGTTTAAGATTGGTACTGGTTGCTTGTTTGGGGCACGTTTCACTCATTCCCCAAGGGTTTAGCAATCCTTGGGGCTAGGGTGTAGTATGATTCAAGCAACGCAACCGTAACTAAAGTCCACGAGTATCAGTCCTTCTTCTATAGTTTAGTTATCAGCGTCGCTAGTGTAGTAGTTTAAGCTGATACACATAATGCACCAAATTGTTCTAGGTAATGCATGTTATTGACTATATAATGGACGATTTGTAAACTGCAATGTATATGTTTTCTGGACCGTTTTATTTATTTATGTTATACAATTTCACGAATAGTTTAAGATTGGCACTGGTTGCTTGTTTAGGGCACGTTTCACTCATTCCCCAAGGGTTTAGCAATCCTTGGGGCTAGGGTGTAGTATGGTTCAAGCAACGCAACCGTAACTAAAGTCCACGAGTATCAGTCCTTCTTCTATAGTTTAGTTATCAGCGTCGCTAGGGTAGTAGTTTAAGCTGATACACATAATGCACCAAATTGTACTAGGTAATGCATGTTATTGACTATATAATGGACGATTTGTGAACTGCAATGTATATGTTTTCTGAACCGTTTTGTTTGTTTATGTTATACAATTTCACGAATAGTTTAAGATTGGCACTGGTTGCTTGTTTGGGGCTCGTTTCACTCATTCCCCAAGGGTTTAGCAATCCTTGGGGCTAGGGTGTAGTATGGTTCAAGCAACGCAACCGTAACTAAAGTCCACGAGTATCAGTCCTTCTTCTATAGTTTAGTTATCAACGTCGGGCACTGGTTGCTTGTTTGGGACACGTTTCAATTATTCCCCAAGGGTTTAGCAATCCTTGGGGCTAGGGTGTAGTATGGTTTAAGCAACATAACCGTAACTAAAGTCCACGAGTATCAGTCCTTCCTCTGGGGTTTATTTATCATCTCGATTAGGGGGTAGTATTAATCGATAAATGTAATGTACAAATAATACTGTAAAATGTAATCTATCTAATCAGTGATGTACAATGTATGTACTGTAATGTATAATTTTTCTTGATATGTTTTTGTAATGATTGTATACAGCAATTTAGTTTGCTCAGCACTTCCCCACCAGTGGCCATATCTAAGGCTGTATAGATGGTCGACCTTCCTCCCCCTTGGTTTCCTATGCTCAGGCTCTTCCTGAGTTGTACTTGTCCCGGCCTCTGCTAATCTCTCCCAGAATTTCTGGGCAATTCCAACTGGAATCACATCATCGATCGCTTCATCGATGTCCAATCTAAGCTGCTTCACTGCTGTCCAACATACAACATCAGAACATGATTGAATGTATAATACTTGCTAAATAATGTACAGAAGCAATCAAATAATGCACAACAGAATATTACATTGCACCAACTAGATTCATATACACAAGCAGTCAAATAATGCATAATACTTGAGAAATAATGTATAAAAACAGATAAATAATGTACAAAGGCATTCAAATAATGCACAAAGGAATATGACATTCACTTATTCACCCATGTACACAAGCAGTCACATAATACCCAATACATGATAAATAATGTAAACTATTAGCTAAATAATGTACAGATTCAATAAAATAATGCACACAACAATATTGCATTCAACCATTCACCCAAGTACACAAGCAGTCAAATAATGTCTAATACTTGATAAATAATGTAAACTTCTAGCTACATAATGTACATATTCAATCAAAAAATGCACATATGAATAATGCATTCACCTATTCACTCATGTACACAAGCAATCGCATAATGCTCAATACTTGACAAATAATGTAAATTACTAGCTAAAGAATGTACATATTCAATAAAATAATGCACACAGAAATACTGAATGTATAATACTTGATAAATAATGTATAATACTTGCTAAATAATGTACAAAAACAATCAGATAATGCACAACGGAATATTACATTGCACCAACTAGATTCATATACACAAGTAGTCAAATAATGCATAATACTTGAGAAATAATGTATAAAAATAGATAAATAATGTACAAAGGCAATCAAATAATGCACAAAGGAATATGACATTCACCTATTCACCCATGTACACAAGCAGTCACATAATATCCAATACTTGATAGATAATGTAAACTATTAGCTAAATAATATACAGATTCAATAAAATAATGCACACAAGAATATTGCATTCAACCATTCACCCAAGTATACAAGCAGTCAAATAATGTTTAATACTTGATAAATAATGTAAACTTCTAGCTACATAATGTACAGATTCAATCAAAAAAAGCACACAGGAATGATGCATTCACCTATTCACTCATGTACACAAACAATCACATAATGCTCAATACTTGACAAATAATGTAAATTACTAGCTAAATAATGTACAGATTCAATAAAATAATGCACACAAAAATATTGCATTCACCCATTCACCCATGTACACAAACAGTCAAATAATACCTATTAATTGATAAATAATGAATACTAATAGTTAAATAATGTATAGATTCAATCAAATAATGCGCATAGGAATATTGCATTCACCCAATCACCCGTATACACAATCAGTCAAATAATGGATAATACTTGACGAATAATGTGTAAACAGTGACTAATAATGTACCCAATCAATCAAGTAATGCACAATAGAAAATTACATTCATCTACCCTCATTTACAAAAAAACCGCCGACGAATGCACCAAGGAATAATAAATGATGCACATCAACACCAGGAATTCTACATGCAAATGAAATAGATCCCTCACCTTCAGCCGGCGTTGGTTGAGATCTTGAAGGTCGGCCTCTCTTCATCATAATGTATCTGCGAGACGAAACAAATATCAAAACCCGCTAAGATTTCATCGACAAAATCTGCAACTAAAGCATGGTAAACCAGAAAATAATTTCACACCCAATAATAGGCAGAACCCTAACAAAAAAGGAAAACGAATTTATGATTTCAACAAATCGAGACCAATGTGAGTTTGAAAACAGAGACTTCTTTGGGGATAAATTATTGAATCGACGAGAAGGTGGGGTGGTAGGCGGCGGATATTGCCGATTCACGGTGAGTATTATAGAAAAATTAACCTTTTTGAAACCCTACCTTTTCGTCGCCTTCAACAAGATGGTCGCGCACTACGGGAATAATGTTTGGACGGCAAACCTTCCAAAAATCGGGGTCTCTCTGTAGATTTCCGGTTGCTTCAGGTGGTGGCTAGGGTTTAGAGAGTGGTGGGAATGTGGGGAGACAATTTGCAGTGATGAATTGAGGGAGTAGATGGAAGGTGATAGCAAAATCCCTCTTAAATTTCGCACATTTCGTTTTTGGGCGGTTTTGGTACTGTACATTTACTAATTTACCCATATAATGCACAAAAGGGCCCTAATAATGCAAGGACGGGATCATTAGTAAGCTTCTCATCTGGATCGTCCACCCCTCAAATCTAACGGTTCTAATTAAGAAGGAACTAAAATCTAAGGGAGGAAAAAGAGATTAACACTACCCTCTATATATATATATATATATATATATATATATATAGGGTTTTGATCTATGCAAAACTGGATTTAAATACAGAAACGCAGAACAATATCATAATTAGGTCACTTTTAGGTCATAATTAGGTAATTTTTAGGTCATGCTAACAAAGTATGACCTAAAACGATCTTACCATGACATTAAACCTAAATATTATAATATGACCTAAAATTGCTTAATTATGACCTTCCGTGTTTTTGGTTAATTATTGACCATTAGATCATCTAATCCTAGGGCCAAGATTTGGTCTGCATTTCTGGATTTAAACACATACTTATTTTGATCATCTCCCTATATATATATATATATATATATATATATATATATATATATATATATATATATATATATATATATATATATATATATATACCAGCTCCTCTGGCAATAGCGGAGTCCAACAGAGAGATGGTGACGTTGTGGCCTGCTTCGATTCTGGCTGCAACCAAAGATAGTGTAGCAAGTGCCAGTAGTAATGTAGCCATGATTTGTGTCTCTGCACAATGATTGAAATGAAATCGGCTTCTTAATTAGCTATCAAAGACAAGAAAAAACACAAAATCTGAAGTAGAAACACAACAATTAATCATATTTGTCAAAAGGCATACTCACATAGTCATAGATATGAAGAAAACTGAGGTTAATATGCAATAATTACATCAAGATCAAGCATCAAGAAATTTTTCCTACTAGAAGCTCTACTTAGAGGTGAGCCAAACAATCAAAAATCAAATATTGAAAAAATTTACAAGTATTATAAAAATAACTATTATACCTAAAAATAAACTCTATTTGGGTTTATTTATATATGAAACATAAATTATGTAAAAAATTACAATGACATTAGTATAAAAATACATAAATATTTTAGTACTTAATTACATAAAACAAATCCAACATGTATCAATTTAATTTTTTATATCATTACAAAATAATTATGAATTAGTAAAAAAACGAGATTTGCCAAAATTAAATGAAAAAGAAAATAAAAAAGGAAGAGAAAAGTGAAATTACCTAAAAATACTAGTAGTTAGAGAGAAATACTCCTACAATAAAAATAAGAGCATTATTGAATTTTTTGTCTTTTAGTTAGTCTTCTTCTCCAAATAGATACGTCTTGTTCATCCCTAAATAAGAGAGCAGCCACTGTTACTGTTGTTTGAAATTATAAGATCAAATTAAGCCCTTTTTCACATTCAACTTTTACTACTCATACTCAAAGGGAGCTGAACTAGGAAGTATAATTAAAGAAGAAAATGTTTCTATTAATTAATAAATAAATAAAACCAGTGATTAATTAAAAGGGTCCCACAAAATGGATGTGTTCATCATCGAAAGTGAATTACTCTAGCACACCTATCATATATACTCAAAGGCAGTAATTTTTTGAAAATCTTAAGGTCCGATGAGTTATTAGCAAAACCAGGGTTTCAAAAATTACATTTGTGCAGCAGATCTGTAACATACCGAGACGGAGATGGAGACGAGCTCAGAGATGCTAAAATTCCAAGTGTGTGTGAGACTGAGAGCGTAAGCAAGCAGAGAGAGGCGGAACTGAAGAGTCTTAATGAATGGAGATGGAGATAAACTTTCCTAAATCTGCATGGAATTGGAGCATTGTCATTGGTCTACACAAATAGTATTATTCATTATTTATTTATCTTCTCACTCTCAACAAACACATCCCATTCCCAACTTTACATTAACTCGCCCTCCTACTAAATTACTTCACCTACAACTATGATAAATTTTATGTCTTCAACTAATACTGCAATTACAAATTATTGATATATCTCAATTAGTATCTGAATACCAATTTTAAGGTCTTTCTTAACATTTTTTATGAAAAATTTCTGGATTGTTATATATATACCCTCTAATTTTTTGGATTATAGAACAGGGAGTATTTTTAAAGGAAAAAATTTGGTATAGCCTGCCGTAGAAATTGACTCAATAATTAATGTGTTTACTCCTGATTTTGACCCATTTTTGTAAGAACTCACATGATTTGTATTCCAAGATATGGATGCATTTTGATTTTGCTCATGTCCACACTACTAGAGCTGGGTAGTATTTCCTAGAATTGTTTTCAATTTTATTAAGCATGCATTTCTTTTTAGTCAAATATTTATCCAAATTAATATTATCATTTAGTGGAGTATAATATAAGATTGATTACCAAAAAATCTAAATCATATTTTAGAATAGTCAATTTCATCCAAGCTTATTTTTGATGTTACAATTGCCATGTACTAGTATCAATCTTAATTCTTAAGTACTCCCTCCGTCTCACTCAAAATGTTCACTTTTTCTTTTTTATTTTGTCCCACTTAGGATGTGAACTTCCATATTTGTAAATAAATTCCTCTCCCCCTTTCCTAATTAAAATGTTCAATCAACTTGCGTTCTCCCCCTTTCACAATTTTGGTTTTTTGGTTTATAATTCAGCTTTCGGTTTTTGTTAAGCTTTGGTTATGCATTCCACTATTTTCCAACAAATAAAACATGTTTGTTATGAATATAACAAAGAGATGAAAGAATTAAAAAAAGACATTGGTTTTCACTAAATAATCTCATTTAATTTGATCACCAATACAATAACCAATTTGTATCCATGATATACAATTATTAAATGAAGCCATATACAATTTGATCAGCTATTACAATATAGAAAATTAGTTGAAGCCATACTGTGGGCCAAGTCATCAACAATTGCATTGTAGCACTCCCAACTAATGCTCTTAGTAACAATGACACCACAACAAACTTCAGGGGTATGAAACTCGTTGTTGCATATCTCATCCAACAGCTGAGATTTGCAGGTTTCCCCCCAAATCTTGTAGCACTCTTTCAGATCTACTGCTATATCCAACCTATAAAATGGTTGATTACTAGCAACATTAGTTACTTTCGAATCACTTATTACAACCAAACTACTTATCATAATTACCATCTCTATCGAGGACTCATGCTTCTTAAGAACTAGTAATGTATAACTCTAGTTACAGCATCTTGCTTTTATAGATGCCATATCACTCACTTAATTGATTTAATTAATTGTAACCTACATATATGTATTAGTATTTATTACCAGCAATTAACTTGTAATTAAGAAGCCAAATTTAACATAAAGGAAGAGGAGTGATCAATTGCTAACTCAATCTCTAGTTGTTAACTACAACTAATTTAAGACCATATAATTTTAGAAATCTAATGGTCTAAAATTTGTAACGTGTAATTTTTATTTTTATTAATTAAATTGAAATATATAAAAAACTATCAAATTAAGGTTTTGGATGAAAATGTCAATATAGTGTTTTGAAAATATCAACACAATGCTTTGAGAATGTCAACACATTGTTTTAAGAATGACATTCTGCCTGTATTATATTGATATATTTTATATACTATGTTGACATTTGTTGTTGTACGAAAAAATTTAAATTTTTTGAAATATTTTTCAAATTTTGACATCGGAATATATGCAAGTGAGATCTCGTTAGAATCCTTATGAAATTATCTTTAATTTGATATATGTTGTGCGAAAAAATAATTTAAATCGAGAAAATTATATGCGTTTTAAAGTTATGTTATATTTTTCAAAAGTTATTTACAACTAATTTGTTGTAAATTGACCTTAATATCCTTATTGACGTTTTTATTGATCGTATTGACATTTCAGGATTGATGATCTAGACCCTTAATTTGTATATCTAAGGGCTATTATTAAATTATAGTTAGCAATTAAGTATTGAGTTATCAATATAACACTCCCCATTTATTGACTAATGGATTATATCAAACTTTATTGGACTTCCGTTGCATGTACCGGACAATTGTACTTTTCAACGTATTTATGAATGTGTACCTAAAATTTAAAAATAAAAAAATAGTATGAGAGATAGATTCATATTAAATAGTCAAAATGAGTAATAATATTGTACTCATAATACAAGAGATGGTGACGTTGTGGCCTTCTTCGATTCCAGCCGCAATCAAAGATAATATAGTTAGTATCAGTAGTAATGTAGCCATGACTTGTGTCTCTTCACAATGATTGAAATGAAATCGGCTTCTTAATTAGTTATCAATGAAAAAACACAAAATCTAAAGTGGAAACACAACAGTTCATCATAATTGTCAAAAGGCATAGTCACGTATATGAAGAAAAGATAGGTCAACTTTTTTATTATACCAAGTCTATAGCATCATTAGTTTGGGAAGGGATTAATTAAGAGACGGAACGAGGAAGTCAAGGAAAGCACACCTTAATTACAGAAGAAAATTAAGCTCCGAATTACTATTAATTGTTAAAACCAGTAGGGTCCCACAGAGATGAACAAAGTGGAGGTCAATCAAGATCAAGCATTATGAATTACACCTAAAAATTCATATATACTCAACGGAAGTAATTTTTTCAAAATCAAGGAACAAAATTAAGATGTAATGAGTTATTAACAAAACCAGGGTTTCAAAAATTCATACTACTGAGACGTACAATCATCTCTATTATTACGATATCGAAGTTAGTAGTAGAATTTAGGTGGCACAAAATAAAAAACAAAAACCATGCAGGTTATAGTAGATAATCGACATGCTATTAATAGCTAAATGTATTGTCTGCATACCCTTCATCTGTAATACAGTGATCAAAGATAGAAGTAATTGAACTTCCAACTCTTGATATATACATATATGCAGTGTAGTGTCTGGTACAAGTGATGTTCCTGCTTATAATTGACACCCTCGTTGCATTTTCTCAACAACTACCACTCGCGGGCTCAATTGAGCTCAAAAGGCCGTTGCCTCGAAGCTGCATGCAGTGTTCTTCTGCATCAGCTTGAGCGCATATTATTACAACAGCTAGGTCGTTGATATGTGCTTCTTGCATAATGTTCACCGCATTGTCAAGAGTCATCCCAGGTATAACCTTCATTAATACTTGCACGACATACTCCCTCTTGTTGTGGTTGTCGTTGTGCAGCATCACCCGATAAGGTGGGGACATTTTCCTCGACTTCCTGGAGAAAAAACAAAAGAATGGCTTCATTAATACTTGCACAGCATATCATTCATGTCACAGCTTCGAACGAAACAAAACTAACAAAGTGGCGAGGCATAAAATTCAGAAGCAAGGAAAAAACAGGGCAAGAAGATCGAGCAAACTAACAGATGGATAAATCAATCTAATGCAGAAAAATCTCAATTATCTATAACTACCAATTATTGATTCTTATTCATATATTGTCAGAAAGCATATATTGATACAGCTTTATGCCTACAATAGTAGAACTAAAAGACAAAAACACAAGGCAACTGTTAAGAATTGAAGGTTTCACAATGATCCTGCAGTATTCGTACCCAGCTCCAATTAAGCTGCTTGGAAGTATACTTTACGTTCAGAATACCAAAATTTTGAATTACACGATGTAATTGCATATGCACGAGGCAACAAAGTCGATACAACATAAACATACAATAAAACTTCCAAGAACAAAGGGATGTCTTACTGATTGAGTATGGTGAGTTAAACATTGTCATACATACATCACAGCAGAGGATGACTTGTAAGTTGTAATAATCCCTTCGGTTGATTAGTTATTGTATGTGCAGGAATGATGATCAATGCATGAGAGAGAACTAAAAGTTCTTAATAGTATATAATTCCACTGCATGGATACTAGACATGAGCATATGCACAAGAAAGTAATAGACTAGATGACAAAGCACTAGAATCTGGAATAGAAGAGTAGCAACTGAACCACATAAAAACACCTAAGAGTAATATAAAAAATCAACTAAAGAAATTTATCCAACTTGCATCTCTCTAAATTATGAGGTGGAGTTTAAAGGTTTGCCATCAAAAAAGACAAGTAGGATAATCCATGAGGCATCTAATACATTTATTATTAAGACCCAGGGTTTGAAAAGGTATCTGTGGTTCTCTTCTATAACAAACACCTTTCAAGGACTAGTTTATAGGATAAGGGTGACCCAACTAGGAGTCGCAAACCTTTGACAAATTATATGTTTTTCTATTACTCCGTTTTTGTCATAAATGTACTAATCGAAAGGCTAATTCCTCAATAGTATTTCCACAGAGAGAAGTACAATTTATTTTCTTCAGGGTCTTCAACTCATTGCCAGAAGTCAATATGAAATCCTATAAGAAGTCTATAATGGAAATGGAAATGGAAATGGAAATGGAAATGGAAAGACGGGGTGATTGAATCCTTAAATGAGTCCTGCCATTTGAATTAATATACAAAGTATTGAACAAGGCATGTGAACTTCCTAGTTAGCAAGTTATTTAGACAAAATAATTATTAGATAGAGAACATCAGTCAGTATATAATTCAAATAAGCAATTCTCAATGTAACACACGAAATTTTATGGTGTTTTACCTTATATTATAGATGTTAAAAAGTTTCATCCTCTAATGTGGTCTAAGATACAATTTTATGGTGTTTTTATACTTTGCACCACTCTTCTCAAGATTTATCATGCATAGTTACTTTTTAAGGTCGTACTATAATTTTAGGGGCAGGTAGGTCACTGCAAAAGATCAGATAACATTTGAAGGGGAAGGAAAAGATGAACTGGCAATCAGACAATAGATGAAGACAACTTAGTTTTAAGTAGAGCCAGAGAAGATTCCCTGGGTAAACTAAATCATTATAATGGTGAACTGAAGAGAGAAATCGAAGATAACGAGAGGATCATTTTCAAGAACGAACTCTAAATGATTCAGCTCAAGATAAATCAAACCTAGTTACTGACATAATTGAAAGAAAAACCAGATAGGCCTTACATTGACTCTTACTCAACTAAAAGAAAACTCATGTGCCAATATAAAAAAGCAACCCCTGATACTTAACTGAGTCTTTAATTAAGCTTAACACTCCCTAGCTATTCCAAGAGAAAGAACCGAATACCTGGTTAAATGTCAGTGCCCATACCTCAAATCAAACTCAGATTCTCTCCCTGGAGTTGTTTTTTCTATTACTGGTTTGTCCAAAACCCCACCACCTTTCCCCACACCAGCAATCGGCATCGATGTCAGTGTGCTTCTGTTTGCCAACTGTTTGTGGAGTTGGTATCTATCCCCTGCACGCATCAGATTATATCTGTTTCAATCCCAAAGTAAAACATATCGACTAACTCCAGCATGAACTGGAGATGCTTCACAGTACAACAAATAAATAATTAAATGTCAATATCGCATAAGTGGTGCTAAAGGTCACCACACTTAAGCTATCTATTATTACAGATTAATGTAGATAAGAAAAAAGGTGATTGACTCAACAGAACTGAATTATGTTAAATAAGAACTGTACATGAATCCTCAGGGCCTATGGCAAAAGCTGTTAAAAGTTTCCGAATCCAAAAACAAATCTCTTCAGCTCATAAAGTCATTCATCATCTATTAGGGTGTCCTTGAGGTGGTTGGTGGATTAAGAGAGGACTTGAGGTGTCTCTTGTCAGCCTATAAGGTAACGTGGGACTGAACCACACCAAGTGATCTCTCGCTGTGGTTGATCACAAAGTCGTCAGAAATATCATTGTGTCCGCGTTCAAGTCAGATTATTTATTCAAAGAATTTGAGACAAAATCTACACCGTTGAGTTGTTGACCCTTACTCATGCACTGGGTGAGGAAATCATAAACCTATTTTGGGGGCAGCGAAGCCAACAAGCCTTATTTTTATAGATATATTATAAAACACTGAAAGTAGATCTTTGTTTTTCAGTCCACTTGGGAAACATTACAGGAGAGAAACCAAGTATTAGACTATGAGCTATATCATGTGCTTTACTGGACTGTACAAGGTAGAAGTCAACTGAACCTTGTTCACTGGATAGTTGAAACTTATCCCCCAAATGAAATACTGGTTTCTTTATCAATTCACTATATTCTGTAAGTTGGTCACATAAGTGACATAACATAGGATACGAAGAAGATCGTCAAATTCATAAACGTTTGTAATAGTGTCATCCACAAGAGGCATCTTCGAATTAATGAAGATCTAGTAAATTTTTTTCACTAATTATTGCAGTTTGTAATGAAATCATGAAACTCATGTCATTCTATTATAAATTTGTTGTTACAACAAGTGGCTGAACAGTGGCATGTGACCTGATAACTAAACGTCATACAATTAAGAGCACATAAAAGCTGCATAGAAACACAAAAATCTTAGAAATGTAACAGAGCACGACAAATTAATAGTTTGGAATAATTGAATTACTCAACATCGTCATTTGGTTACTACTTAGAAGTTCATTAACTTTCGGTTAGGAACTTCAACTCAATAAACCTTGATGCAGAACTCATAACTTTTTTAAGCAGTGTGAACCACATACACAGCATGCTAATTGACAGGAATTGCTGTCACTCAATGTTATGGCGCTAGGGCGGTGGAGGTAGGGTTTGAGGTTGTGGAGGGCCTGGAGGTTGGTAAATCTGGATGAGGCCGAATTAAGCTAAAAACCCTATTTTAAATTGGTAAATGTGATGGGTTTTGGGTAAATTGATCAGGGTTTTTTGGGTAAATGAGTCAGGCTGTGGGTTAATGGGGTGAATATGAATAAAAGGCTGACATTAGCGGCATGGCGCCTGCCATCCACTGCCACGGAATGACACGCCATGCCGTGGCGGTTGCGTTTGGTCATAAATCCGACAACCGCCATGGCAGCACCAAGAGAGATATTTAATAATATTGTTCCACTTAGTTGTATACAAGTATCCGTGTCAAGAGGCATTTTAATTTCAGACCTATAAGTGTGTGTGTAATATCATACTATTAGAAGAGTGAAACTGTATACTAAGTCTAGGCGAAAGTAACTGCATAATCTTCATACGTATAGGATTATGTCCTAAGAATTTTATTTCATGGCCAGGAACTGTTGTGTAATATGTCCAAATGTCAACTCCCTTTCCATTTAGAAAACATTAAAGAAGCATCAAATATGTACCCATTAGGCACAGGAGTCTGATTGATAACATAACAATATTGTTAAGAATAACAGGGCAATCAGTAAATATCATGCCATATAACTAGAAGTTATATATAGATGCTGCCCTGAAATATCGAAATATATTCAACTGGTCAAATAAAATTAGGCTGGAACTTATTGGAATAAAAGAAAACAAGGACAAAGGTTTCCCATCAAAGCTAAAATTAACTTCATATCAGAAGAGCCACATAAATCATTTTTAACTTTTGACAGTAGTTCAAGGGTGCCAGTCCCCTGCATCCATCAGGGGCATAGCTTTCAAGGGTTTTTGTATTCAGTAGATGAACATTTTTACACATCCACACCTAAAACAATACATACTTATAGGGATAAACACATTGCAATTTTTCATTTAAATGACTAAACAATACAATATTGCAAGTTCTTTCCCCCTGAATAGTGAGATAATAAAACGTTGATGAGAGTTTCGATAAGGCAACTTTTACCTGCTCAGGAAACTTAATCAAGCAAAGTCCATCTCTAAATTCCAGCCGCTTTATTTTCTATTCTCCCTAGTTCTAATTCTAATATGCTAAAACATTAACCCACTAATCTGCCGGTTTCCATCATACGCACAATAAACATGTCAAGAAAGCAGTGATATCACGCATCCATTCCGCAGAAATCCAAATTTAACCGATTATAACAGCCTCATCAACGGTTTCCGAGCCAACCATGAGTTATTCAACTATTAGAATTTCCCAATTTATAATCGGATTACCACATAAATTAACATCACAGTTCACGGCGAGCTTCAATAACAAGATATACAGCGGAAATTAGAAAACAAACTGTGCCAATTAGCCAAACACGAGTTTAACTGTACCAATAACCAAAATCGCCGAATATTGTCGAACATCAAAGTCAAAGAACAAGCACAAACACATAATAATTTCAAGAATTCCGAACAAGAAAAAAGGGGGAAAGCAATAATCACCGGATGTTGGGTGGAAGGCTTGATTAGGGGAAATTGCCACTCTTCCGCAGGTGATTACAGTCTCCATTTCGGCCCACTGCAGCGCTCTCTCCCGCCACACGCGCACTCCCACTCTCACTGTGAATATTTTGTTCCCTTCAGCTGTGTAGAATTTAATGAACAGAGATAAATTCTGATGGTTCATATAATAAAAATAAATAAATAATAACAAAATGAAACAAACACGCAATATCTGTTCACACGATTTTTTGCCGCTGACATTTTTTTGAAGAAATTTAAAAAATTAAACTTTTTTCAGGTAGATCGTGCTCCATTCTCAAGCGTCAGATTTTCATTTTGATTGGCTTATTTCATATTCATAAATTTATGAGATCCCTTATTTTTCAGTAATATACTGTGCGCTAACAATTTCTTTCCCTCATACTCATACTTATAACGAGAGTATTAAGGTCCTAATGCCCCTTAAGTCTTAAACTTAGCTCTAATTGTATCCGTTAATCTAATGGTCAAGATTAAAATTATAGCGCTACATTATGTCGATGTTTCATACATTAAGGGGCAATCTTGGAATCATTTTAATTGGCGGTTCATTTCTCCAAAAATCATGCACTAAAATTCCAGGATCTAATTCCAACGTCAATACATTTCTTCTCCCACACTCTCTCTCACCATTAATCTCACCCTCTCTCCTCCATCGTGAATAGGTTTTAGAGCATCCGCAACGGTGGCGCTGCTCGCCACCGCCGCCCGCGCCGCTGGCACGGACGCCACCCGCCGCCGCTGCACTCGTGCCGCTGGCACGGCGCTGCTCGCCACCGCCGTCCGCGCCGTTGGCACGGACGCCACCCGCCGCCGCTGCGCTCGCGTCGTGCCAGCGAGCAGCTGACGTGGCGCGCCCTCATTCGTCAACGGCATAGCCGTTGGGTTTAAATAATTTTTTTTAAATCGGTTTTTAATTAAAAAAACCGATAAAAATAAAAAAAAAATTTCACTTCCCAAAAAAATTATATCCGTTTATAACCGTTTTTTCCCACTTTTTAATTTTTTTTAATTTTTTTACCAAAAAATACACACTTTCATCTATAAATACCACCAATTTCACTCCCAAAAATTCACATCAGACTACACAATTCTCATCATCATTCTCTCATCTTCAATCTCTCATATCCATTTTCATCTTCATTCTCTCATACCCTACAACATCACTATGTCCGGCCAAGGCGATAACCCTACGGGCTCCCACGGTTGGAACCCCGAATGGTTCGGTCCACAACCGTTTCCTACTCCGGAAACGGAATATTCAGCCCCGAATGGGGTTGTTGCCGCCGGATGAGTAGTCTTCCTCGGGTAATATTAGCCAATAATTACGTAATTTTTAATTTTTAGTATTTTAATTATGTAATTTTTAATTTTTAGAATTTTAATTATGTCTTTTTTATTTTATTTGTATTTTGTAATATTTATTGTGATTTTTTAATGAATTTTAGTATTATGGAAATGTTTATGTTTAATTGAATATTAAATTAATTGTGTTCGTCTTGCGGAAGAGTACAGTTGTGGGTGTTGTGCTTTTGCCAGAGAGCATGCATGAATAGTACCGTCCGGGCCCACAACCGTGCCCTTGCCAAACAACCGTGCCGCTGGCAAGAGCCACTTTCTTCTCTCAACTTAACGCGATTCTCTGTTTGAAGACACCGAAGAGTCTGCCATTTCCCAAAAAGATCAGGTTTTCCGGCTTGCATCTCGCCGACGACGGCGATACGCCCAATTATCTAATCCTTCGTCCAACGTTTGATAGGTATGGACCAAAACCAAAATTTTTCTTCAATTTGTAGTCGTTTCTAGTGTATTATAGTGCTCTTGAGGTTTTGTCGCTGATTCGGATTACTGCACTCAAGTGTAGTTGAATTCGTTTTTAGGTTCTGTTAATTCGTGTTGCTCAACAATTTCAGTTTTGATTTCTTAAATTTCTGGAGTATTTTGTTTTGTGTACATCATGGTTGTAAAATGATACATTAAACTTGCAAAATTGTACATGAGTTATGAACAACCTTCTCTATTACATCTCTTACTTTGACTGCCATGAATTTTTATGTTTATATGAAAAACTGTATATGAATTTATATGAAGCGACAGAGAAATCTTGTCGACGATGACTTTGAGGATGAAATGCCCACTGCATCAGGGCAACAAATGAATGAAGGTAACATGGCCAACGATGTGGGCGAACAAACTAGAAGCAAGCAGGAAAACAATCTGCAAGCGGTCTCCGTCTGAGTTTGTCAAGTTTATACAGATGCTGAATCCGCGACAAATTGAAGCATTTAATGAGTTGGGTTTTGGAGCAATCCTCCACTATAAAATACCATATATTCCCGGTTTCATACATTATTGGCTAAGAATATATACATTATCATACACGTTTTGTACATTACTTCGAATGTGTAAATGTGTGGATACTACAACCTAGTCCCATGTACTACTGAACTCTTGGGGAATTGTTGTTAACTATTGGCCTTCAAGGAACGAAAAAAAATGCTACATTAATGGCTAAGAACATGTACATTATCATAGACGTTTTGTATATCACTTCGAATCTATATGCCTTCAAGGAACGAAAAAGATACTACATTATATGTTCTGTACATTAATTCGAACGTGTAAATGTGTGGGTGTCATACCCTAGCCCCACGGACTCCTAAACCCTAGGGGAATTGTTGTTATTTTTGGCCTTGAAGGGAACATGTACATTATCATAGACGTCATGTACATCATTTCGAATATGCCTTCAAGGAACGAAAAATATACTACATTACTGTGTAAGAACAAATACATTATCATATACGTTATGTACATTACTTCAAACATGTAAACGTGTGGGTACTATACCCTAGCCCCATGGACTACTAAACCCTAGAGATGAAAAACGGTGCAACAAATGGATAACTGAAGTGTACATTATTACAGATACATCATACATTATACTACATTACTGGCTAAGAACAAATACATTATCATATACGTTATGTACATTACTTCAAACGTGTAAATGTGTGGGTACTATATCCTAGCCCCATGAACTACTAAACCCTAGAGATGAAAAACGCTGCAACAAATGGATAACTGAAGTGTACATTATTAAATGCAAAACAAAACATTGACATGAACGTAACAATTATGCTCAACTAGCATCATTTAATCAAAACACAAAACCTGGATAACAACAACCACGATGAACAGAGAGGAGTTAATCAAACTACAAACTAATTATAATACAATGAAATTACCTTCATCCATCATTTAAACGATTTCGATTAAATCCAAAAAATAGATTTTTGTCAACACGACAATTGTCTCACAAAAGGAAAAATAATTCGTCGAAATGATTTCTGTATTTCATCAAAGAATGCGTTTAATTGAAGGATGGAAGTTCCGAAAACAATATCAAGAGAAACACGTTGAAGGAGGGAGAGAATCATCGGCAGAAATTAACCGCTTAAATTTCATGTTCCTAACTTAACCTTTTGAGAATCATTGGCAAGCTTTTCGAGCATGGACGCGTCTGACGGTGGCGGGTAGTCTACCGGGGCTGAACTCGTCGGAGGGAGTGCAGTCTAGCCAACATTGGCTAGTTCACGCCCGAACCAGTAGGAGGGAAGCTAAAGTATTCGAGCCACGAGGGGCTGTGGCGGGCTAGTTCGCTTGCTTAATATCCTTTTGAGACTTTTAAATGAATAAAATAAAATAAACCAGGCTCCAATATCGGCTCTTAGATGGAAAAAACGAAGGGTTGAGATTTGTTTTCCGTTTTACAACTATTTACTGTAGTGATATGAATACATCCCTACTTTAAAATTTTCAAACTAGACGATACGAATATTATTGTTAGTCTTAAGTATTTTTATTTTCAATTAAAATATAGTAGTAGTATTGTTTTTGTTTATGTGTATCTTTAGGGATTTTGGGGGCAAGGTGTGTGATCAAATATTAACTAATTTACAGTAATAACTAATAACTAATTTCAATTTTGTATGTTAAAAATATCAACACAATGATATAAATTTATCTATTTTTTTGTGTTGATAAACTTATATTTTTGTGTTAATATTTAAATATATTATTATTGTAAATTAGTAATACCCTAACGCGATCCTTTGGACAAATAGACGATAAATACACTAATCATAGCATAATCATGTCTTTTTCAACTTAAAAAAAATACTTCGTATATACAAACTTATTTAACCAATTTATCGTAATTTAAAAAATTTTCCAAATTGAATCTCCGGACATGTTGAAGTATCCAAAGCACTTAACAAATGTCTCTCAATCTCGTGGCATACGCTACAAAACATATGATTCATAATCCATCACGCCCACATCCTTTTCTCATACACTCTTCATTAATTGACACTTACCGGTCTACCGCCCCTTATCACGACATCAGCCTTGCCATCGTCTTCTTTTTCATTGCCTTTCGATAGTTTGTTACACACAACACACTCACAAATCGTATTTTCTATCACAAATCTCTTATAATTGGTGAAACAAAATCAGTACTACATATTATAAAGAACCAATAAAGATTAAGCCGTTAAAAGTACAATCCAAAAGTCAATCTCATATCAAGTCGATTGCGAAGATGTATGAATCACACCAAAAAAAACCACAAAAATGTACATGTCTAAATCGTAGATTGGCATTCAAATTTTAAAATATATCCATAATATAAATCAAAATATTTACTTACTTTACCAACATGAATTTCATAAGATACCAAGTGCATATTATTGATAGAGATTTTGAAACTTGGGATTACAAATTCGCACGCCTTTTAGTAGAACTAAATTCACACTCTTTTTAAATATGAGATCGAGGAAAAAGAATAAAAGAAAAAGAAAAATACCAAAATCTCCAAAAATGAAAAGTTTGGATGCTTCAATCAAATCCCATATTTAAAAAATATGCAAAGTTTAATCTCAAAAATTAAAAGGTATATAAATTTAATCCCTTATTCTGAAATATCCAAGAAAGGATAAAGATAAGTTCAATAAACACTGCTGGCGGGAATACGGAGGAATGGCTAAATTAAACCCTTAATTTGAAAAATCACAAACACCAAACCAAAACACTTCCTCTCTCTACAAGAATTGGAAAGGGGAAATGGAAGAAGGTAGCAGCAGCGAAGCCATATTCGAATCACTAAATCTAAGTCCGCGCCTCTTCATCAATGAAATTCTCAATGTTGTCGACGATCTGCTCGACGAGGCCTTCGAATTCTTCCTCCAGTGAGACCTTTAACCACCCTTCTTTATTCTCCACTTCCTATCTTCTCCGTCTGATTTCTGTTTAATTCGCTACAGAGAGGCTTCTGCGCGGTTGAAAACGGAGGGCACCGACAGAGCCGCGGAACTGAGCAAGGTTTTCTCTCAATATTGTTGTGTTTTTTCACTGACATTTTTGTAGATTTGAACTCTTAAAGCTGTTAAATTGCTTTTCTGAATTAGGTTTTGCAAATTTCTTAATGTTGCTGTGGATTTTTGTTTTGGATTAGGGCGTGTCGTACATTCGGGATTTGATTCAATTGACTCTCGACCAGCGATTGCAGAAGTGGGAAGAGTATTGCCTTCGGTTTTGTTTCAGCGTTCCTGAAGGCTTTCTGCTTCCCGAAGCTGTATGTTTTCTAAAATTATGACTAAATTGTTTCCTTTACTTATACCGTATACATGTAGTAGCGATGGCTTGTAGATTCTTCCGTGAACACCTTATATTATTCATTCCTTAAAATTTGGTGTGTTGTTCTTGGACAAGCTGGTGTTCTGCTGAAAATATTGTTACTGTTGGAGACATGGTAAAAGAAATGGTTGTCAAAACCATTCTGCTCAAGGGCTTAAGATTTTATTGATACTCAAATCACGTTTAGAGATTTCCATTTTCTACTATTGTACTGAAGTTTTTAATTGGATGTTTCGTTGTAGAAGGACTCACATGGAGATGATTTAGTGGACCTTGATGCTCTCACTGACACAAACCTGGATGCACAGTTAAATTCCTTGCGTGACAGAGTTTCTTCGGTACCTGCTACCCTTCAGATGATTAGAATTCCTTGATTGTGCTTAAAATTCCTGATTATAATAAACTGCTACCCTTCAGATGATTAGAATTCCTTGATTGTGCTTAAAATTCTTGATTATAATAAACTGTTGCTTATACATATGTCTTTCTGAAAACATTTATTTTTCTGACACAGGTAGGAAAAGAATCTGCTGAGCTTGAACGAGAACTCCGAGCCTTGGAGATGCAGTCCTTGTCAAGCAATCTGACTTCTGGGTCTATTGATGAAGCGCTGCATTTGTACAAGGAACATGATTCCACCCATATGTTTCAAGGTATTATACTTTAAATTGTAAGTGCAATACTGACCAAACTGTTTTTATAATTGTAAGTGCAATACTGACCAAACTGTTTTTATTTCCTTGGTGCATGTTGAACACCTTGTCATCTACTAGTCTCTATCACCTAACTGCTATATAGTGATGATACTTATAAAGTTTGATTTGTTGATTATAAAAGCCTGTAGCAGCAATTTATAGGCCAGTCTGGGCGGTGTTGTTTTGCATGCTTCTAATCCTCATCTCTTGTATGGTTGGAATAAGAAAAGAAATTAGCCTCTTTTTGGTCAGTGAAGCAGAAGCAATATCTTATAATGCCTTTTCAGCACGCTTACCCATACTGGGCACTGAGCAGTAAATAATATTCCCTTACACTAAATCACGGGTGTGGTGAAGGCAATAACCAAAAAGACTATCTGATTGTATATATACCATCCAAGAAGACTAGCAATAAAAAAGCTTAAAGGAAGAAATAGTGAAGAAAATAAAATGTATACACAATTACACATAAGTTACTAGGCAGTAGTTTTTTGCTAATAATGTTAAGGGCTTGTGCATCAGAAGTTAAGGCATCTTTATGAAATACTTTCGGTTCTGATTATGTAAGGTGTGTAGCATTTTAAATCAGCTTGGGTCCACATGTAAGTGATAATGGATCATGATCTCGGGCTTTGACTATCTCAGACCAACCTGACGTGTTTTTCAGATTTTACATGTTATCTGAATTCTGATTAAGCAATGTCCTACCAAAATTTGAGTAAAGAGTCAAGTTTTTGCTACTACATAATACTAAATGAGAATAAGATGATTCATTTTCATGATAATTATTCGGGGGTGCTTGCTGATGAGTTTGGATATGAGGACTTGGAATGAAATTAAGAATGGCGGTTGGTTTACTGAATGATTATTATAAATAATGATTCATCATAAGTTTCTTGGGAGTGAGCCATACCCCTGATGTTGGAGGATAATGAAAGTCATCCACCTCTACCACCAATATATATCCTATTCCTATCCCCGCATTCTAAAAATGCACCCTTAACTGAATAATTCTTCAAGCTGCATCGCATGTACAAGGAGTTTGTGTAGCATAGTAGCATCTCAATAATTTCTTCATACTAGCAAGGACTCGTCCTCTAATCTGGTAGTCTGGCATCTTAAGTTGTTAAGTTCATTTTCCCCCAAATTTTGCACACAACCTGGACCCTTATAACCATTGTCTGACCTTCTAATCAGATTGTACTACTAGTTTTTAAATGTAAGGGTTAGTACTTAGTATACATTCCTATCCAACACTAGTGCACCTATTCTATTGCTATCATGAAGTATCCTCTTTTACCATTAAACATATCAAATAATGCAAACCAATCATTTATCAATTCTTTTGGTGTCTGAAAAGCTGAATAGGGTGGTGAAGTGAAATTATATATACAAAATGACATGATAAATACCTATCCAATACCACAACATTTTAGAAATCTATCTTGAAGTATCCTCTTTGACCATTACCCAAATTATTCAAAATTATGTAAATCTATCCTCCGGTTGACCTTTTTTACTCCGAAGCTCACTTAGGCGTGGATGGAGTAAGAATAAGAAGAGAAGTTGGAAATTGTCTTTTGTTGCTCTTAGTCCAAAGTAGGAAGAACGAGAAGATGAAAGTTTTCTAGTTGAGAACATTGGTTGAGAAGTTAAGGTGATGTGTAAGTTGAGACTATGCTTTGCTTATGACATAATTAGCCTCTTCCCTGTGCATCTTGTTCTCCATGTTCGTGAGTTCATTACATTTTTACGTGTTAATTTCTTTCATTTGCACCATGATCTTTATGCACTCATTTGCACCACAAACTTCTCATGTCCAAAACAGCTTCTCATTTGCATTGCTAAAAACAACTGAATGCTCCAGGTTGAAAGGAAAATTGCAAATTTGCTCATTTCATTTACAGTTCATTGCTGTTATTCAGATCCAAAAGTGGCTCCAGCCGGACATTTTTCCTTTCTGTGAATCTAGATCAATTTATGTTTTAAACTTTGACATAGCACTTGAATTTTCTACTAAATCATTTAGGGAAATATCGGCTTACTACTCTGCCTTGCATTGAACAATCTATTTGATACCTCGACTATTATAGATCATGTGTTTTACCTTGTGCAGAGCTGACGACTGTGGCATCAGAATTCCGCTCAAGATTGGGCAATCTGAAGAGGAAAATGGCTGAGGAAACCCAGCACCATAGAGCAGACAAGCTGAAAGTAAACCATGATTATGTCCTTGGATTACCTCGTAGCAAAGGTACCTTTAATGCAAGCTTTAGATTGAATATAACAAAGAATTGTCTGAAAAGATTGGGTTAATTTTGTTTTAACAAATGCTGTCTTCTGAGCTTGTAGGTTTTTTTGGTGCTGCAGACCTCAAAGAACTTGAGGAGTATTTGGATGAGATAAAGGCGCCGTAGCCTGTTGCCTGTTACTTTTGCGAGGATGCAACAATAATGTTTGTGTTAAGTTTGGTGTGTTGCAGATTAAGGGAAGAAGGCATATCCATGTTCTGTTTTTAGTTGATTAGATAGATTTGTGTAAATAAATTGCTTGTCAGCAAATTAGTTAGATTATGGTTAGACAATTAGTGATATAAATACTAAAGCGATATTGTATTTTTGGTAAGTTTTTCTCGGAATGTAATTCACTTGAAAATTTTCAACCAACTCTTTCTTCTGCTTTCTCAGCTAAGGAGTCCATCATTATCTTTTATTTCATAATTAAGATTTACTTTGATTTTTTTACTTGATTAATTCTAAGTTGAGTTACTTATCTAGTTTAATGTTTGTAGGACTCTTAAAAATGGCTCCTCTTTAGAAGAGTTAGACATCTCAAAAAGTTTAAGTAATAGGCGAAACCTTGTTGGTAAACACAGTCGAGTTTAAATGAGTTTCTAAAATCAAAATTTTGAATTTATTAATTTTATATGATATCATGTCAATTAGATGTCAACTTTTCAATTTTCAGCTATGATAATACGTGTAATTTTATGTAAGCAATAACGGTGACTTGTAAGTCATTCCTAATGATGATATGAAGCCAGTCAGATTTTTAACTACAAATCTTGATTGAATAGAATTTAAGTAGCTGGGATCATTGTGGTCTTATGATAAAATAGAAAAACATCAGCGATTAGTGCAATGTAGAGTGACAAAATAGAGATATTAGTAATTTCAAAAAGAGTAAAATATCAAAAATCAAGAAATATAAAAGAATTGATTGAAGGCTTGTTGATGGTTGTACTATATATAGGTGCATAAGAAATGTGTCCCTTTCGAAATCATAGAAAAATTGACAAGTGTAGGCTATGAAATTTGGCGAAACAAAAACACATAAGAAATCACATGGATTTGTCCATGAATGATTAAGCAGTAAAATAAGGATTTTGGAGGGATTGAAAGCATTATTTGTTGCCATGGTTGTTATTATAACATTGTCTCAAACCACATATCTCTTATTAGTTCAAGAAAATCTTTAGACAAATCCATATGCTTGTGTTTTCAACTTTGGCATCATGGTGCATTTGCATATCTACTTGTGTTTTCTTACAAGTGTATATATACACAACACATTTCTTCATCGCAGCCATAATCAACTCTTTCATCATATAATCAGTGCAAACTTCCCACCATTTCAAAATTGGCCTGCCATGTGAGCAATGTATGTACAATCTTCGAAAGTTATTTAAAAACATACGACGATTTAGAGAAATCAGCAACTAATGTAATTATGTTTCTTGACAAGCATTAATTATGGATCAGATATGGTGACTGGATTGTATGCTTACACCAAAATATTCAGCCTTATAAAAAGATTCATATGTAAAAACTCTTTTGCAATGATATTGTTACTGTTCATTATCAGTTTTTCATGACAGCTTTTCTTTGAGCTTAAGAGCATCCACAACCGTGCTCTTGCCAGCGGCACGGTTGTGGGCCCGGGCGGTACTATTCATGCCTGCTCTCTGGCAAGAGCACAACACCCACAACTGTGCTCTTCCGCAAGGACGAGCACAATTAATATAAAATTCAATTACACAACAACATTTTCATAATACTAAAATTCATTAAAAAAACCACAATAAAAATTACAAATTACAAATAAAATAAAAAGACATAATTAAAATCCTAAAAATTAAAAATTACATAATTAAAATACTAAAAATTAAAAATTACATAATTAAACTCCTAAAAATTAAAAATTACATAATTATTGGCTAATATAACCCGAGGAAGACTACGCATCCGGCGGCACCAACCCCAATTGTTTTTGGAGACCCAATATCATGGACTCGTGCGTTTGAAGTTGCGTGGGGGTCATAGTTGACCTATCGGCCATATTGAGTTGGGCCAAAAGGGCCCACAACGAGTTGTTCGGGGGTGGAGGTGGAACATAGGGTGCGGGTTCGGGAGCAGGGGCAGATGGAGTCGCGGCGCGACGTCGTTCGGCCGCCGCCTTCTTCCTACCTTGCGGTCGGCGTCGGGAACCGCTTGGTCCGGCATCGGGGCTACCCAAGTTAGCTCCGGCGAGTTGGCTAGCCACTTCTTCCGAGCCGGAGTCGGATAGTGCTACCGACCGTGAGCGTTTGGAGGAGCCGCTAGAGGAGGATGTTATGCCTCCCTTATACTTCGGGTGCGTCCGCGTCTCCTGCCAAACGTTAAGATATTTGAACGACTTACCGTTCATGGATTGGTAGGTGCTCAGCGAGGCGGTGATGATGTCGACCTCGCTTTGGCCGCTCCCGGCATTCCGGGACTCCTGGATGAAATAGCCGTTGAACTTGCCAATTTCTTCGTTGGCTCGGCCGATGCAGTTGCGCACCATACTCTCGTTGCGCTCGATCGTTCCCGGCGGCCGGTGTGCATTGTACCGGCTAGAGACGCGCCACCAAAAGTGATCGCCGGATTGGTTCGTTCCAACCACCGCATCTTCGGAGATTTCCAAGTACGCCTTGAACAATCTTTCCATCTCCGCCGGTGAGTACGGTGTGCGGACACCGGCGCGAGATGGAGGATTCGGCATTTGGGAAGGGGCGCGAGGCCTAGGCTCCGGTGTCCACCCGTAGCGCCCATCGGAGGCACCTTGATCGTCGATTGGGTATGGCCGGTAGCCACTCGGAACGCCCGAATCTTGGGTGAGAGGAGGGGCCGAATATTCCGTTTCCGGACTAGGAAACGGTTGCGAACCGAACCATTCGGGGTTCCAACCGTGAGAGCCGCTTGGGTTGTCGTCGTTACCGGACATAGTGGTGTTGTAGGGTGTGAGAGGAAGATGAAAATGGATATGAGAGATTGAAGATGAGAATGGAGATGAGAGAATGATGATGAGAATTGTGTAGTGAAAGTGTGAATTTTTGGGAGTGAAATTGGGGGTATTTATAGATGAAAGTGTGTATTTTTGGGGTAAAAAAAATAAAAAAAAAAATTAAAAAGTGGGGAAAAACGGTTATAAACGGATATAATTTTTTGGGGAAGTGAAATTTTTTTTTTTTATTTTTTATCGGTTTTTTTTAATAAAAAACCGATTTTTTAAAAAAAAATAAAAAATTGTTTGAAACCAACGGCTATGCCGTTGGCGAATGGGAGAGTGACACGTGTGCGTGGTTGCAGCGGCGGCGGTTCTTCGCCTTGCCGCTGGCACGGACGGCGGTGGCGCCAACCGCCACCGCTGCGGATGCTCTAAGAAGCAGATAGCAGATTCTAAATAAATCCACATTTTCACCTTTTCACAAGATCTCAAAATGTTGGCTTATGCATACCTTTGATGGTATAACTTTAGAGCAATATCTCAAGTGAACAGAAAAAAATTGAAGCCAGTGATTTTTCATGTGTCATCAATAGATTGTAATTTTGTTATGAATAACAAAAAAAATAATCTGTAAAAAAAAAACTAGTTCTACAAAACTGTGTTCCTCTACAGCATGTGATCAGCTGAGGCTCGACGTGAGATCAATGAACAAGTCCTCGCTGCAAGGAATGGTAAGGCCTCCCATCGGATGATTGAACCCCCGAATTCCTCCTCAGCTTGACACAACAGTTCTTGAAACGAGGGATGGTTCAAGTACGACACTGGAATAACAAACCGCCTCTTTTGATCACATTCCACAACATAAACAGCAAGATGCCCCTTCGGGACGTTGGTTCTCAATCTTCTCTCAGATGACAACGAACGCCTAAGCATTTGACGGATAGCCATGATTGTCTCAAAGCAACTCAAAGTGGACTGTATGAAAAGCTAGTTCAATCAAGTTGTAGTGAAGCTGAGAGAGATGTTTAAACTATTTTTTGAGTTGTAGTATGAAAATAAGTTGTATATATAGAAAGAAATGATTGCCAAAAATTGGTAGTAGATAACTCATAAGCAAGTGGATTATATGGCTGTCTTTGAAAATAGAGAAAACATAAGCACATGAGGAATCACATGGATTTGTCCTTCAAATATAGATTTCAAGCCACAACATAAAGATATACTTAGAGCATCTCCAGTGGGCGGATGTCCTACTCGGACATCCACTAGAACTTCCCAAAAACACCTCCTGCCACGTCACTAGGACATCCCCTTCACAATCCGCCCTTCCCACTAGGACTTCCCGCAATAAAAAAAAAAATCACAAATTCACAAATATACGTAACGGAATTATAATTTTAACACAGAATACAGAAAAATTGCAAATGCTTCATTAAAAAAAATTACATAAAAAAATAAAATTACATAATAAAAAAGAAAAAAATTACATAATAAAATTTTTGACTCGGCTCACTCCTCGTCGTCCGTCGCCCGTGCCGCCCCCGTCGTCCCCGCTGCTAATCTCGGCGCCATCATCTCCAATGGGTGACATGCCCAAATCGCGCCGACATCCATCGATGACATCCTTCAACATCCTTTTGTACACAGGATCTGTCGTGCTATGCCACCTATGCATGGTCCGGACCAAGCTAGTCGTTATCTGCGCGCGGGCGAGACGGTCGTACTCTTCTGGGGGTGCAGGGGCCTCGATTGGACCTCGAACGACCCGCTGCTGCTTCCCCTAGCCTTCCGCTGCGCAGCCTTTTGCCCAATCGGGCGACGACGCCGGCGGGAGTCTGATTGAGGTAGCGGGGACACTTCCTCGGCTTCTGGGAGCTCGTGCGAACCAGCACTGCTGCTGTATTCACCGGAAGCGTTGATCTTCGTCCGCTTCTGCCAGCCCGATTCGACACCCCCACAAAACTTTTGGGAATCCTTCACCACGAGATAGGACTCCCACTGGTCGAAATCTTTGAACTTCAAAGATCTGTCGGGGTACTGCGCTAGGGCACGGTTCTTCACATCCTTCTCGGACATACCGCTGGTTGCCTGGCGGAGATTGTTTTGGTAGAGGCCGGCAAATCGACTAAGCTTAGGCCTCAACCGCTCCCACTGTTTCCGGCATTGTTCGGGAACGCGACTCTTCGCCCCAGTCGGTTTGTGTGTGAGGTAGGCTTCAGCAACGCGATGCCACAGTCTGTCAATATGCTGGTTAGCACCCACATAGGGATCCTCGACTATTGAAACCCAAGCCTTCGAAAGCACGACGTTTTCCCACACGCTCCAGACCGTCCGCTTTCCCGTCTCCTCATCATCCTCCTCCTCAGCCACCGTTCGCGAGGAAGAGCCAGTGGCTTTCCCCTTGTCCTTGCCCCTGCCCCTTGCCGCTGTCCCCACATCATCGGGAGTCTCCCTGATTGGAGATAGCCCCAACTTCTCAAAAGAGAAAGTTTCCACGCCGGTGAACTGAGTCTCCGGAACAAAACTGGAGGGGGCATCAGTAGACAGCATATCGATAACCGGGCGATAGACATCGTCCGCTAGTGGTTCAGGGCCCTGCAACCCCCTCCACCAGGCATGGTCTGCATCATCCCCGGCATCATCCCACCCATCCCCATCATATTTGGTGTCATGCCCCCCATCCCCATCCCCATCCACATCATATTTGGGGTCATGCCCCCCATCACCGCTGCCCTGAGCATCATACCACACATCCCACCCATCCAATTGTACATACCGAAGTAAGGGGACATCATACCACCCATCCCACCCATACCACCCATCCTACCCATTCCACCCATCCCCGACATTGCCGGAACCATTGTCGCATTTCCGCTAGAGTTTCCCTCCAATTCGGCGGGAAACGTCGGAGTTAGCGACTCGCTCGTGCCGGGGGAGGTTCTGTCGTTCTCCATTAAGTAGAAATGAAATTTGTAGTAAAAGAAGAGAGAAACTTGTTAACACAAGTGGTGTGAATGAAATGACGGGCAACGAGCCGTATATATAGAGTTTAAAAAAAAAATTAATACCGGAAGTCGGACGTCCGACCCACACCAAAATGGCGGACGTCCGCCCACCCGTCGCCCGCACGTCCGAGGACATCCGACGTCCTTACGGGACTTCCGTATCCTACCTTCCACGCCACAATGGCGGACGTCCCGGTCGCCCGTCGCGGATGTCCGACCGGACGTCCGCCATTGGAGATGCTCTTATATCATTAACAAATGAGTTGTATGATGGGGTACGTACTCAACAAGCCCAACAGCAGTAAAGCCCAAGAAAGAGTATCAGTTCGGCATGACTAAAGAGTATCAGAGTTCAGTTCGGCACAACCAAGGAGTTCGGCCCCAGCCTACAGCTCGGTAAAAGCCAACCAATCAAACTCTGCTCTCAGGTCGGCATCAAGCTCTACTCTCAGATCGGCAAAAGCTGCTCGGCCATAATTCAGCAGTTCGGTCTCAGTATTCGACCGAACTGGGAGATAGCGGACTCATGCATGACCTCCACGACATCCACGACATAATTACTGATGATGTAAGCCACTGTCTAGCTAGTGGCCACGCAGGATCTCATGACCTCCACGACCTCCACGACTTAGGGTGGTGATGCAAGCCACAATCTCAGTTCAATATATAAATAGAACTTAGATCTGACAGAGGAGGACTCTCACTCTTTCGTTCTCTAGAGACAGAATAGATTATATAGCAAGTGTGTATTGTAAGCTGTAATCCCAGATCAAGCAATACAACTCTGCCCTCTTTTCTTCCCGTGGACGTAGATTTACTTCAGTAAATCGAACCACGTAAATTCATTGTGTCGTGATCTTTATTCTCTACCAACATTTACAAACATCAGAAATTCGCGGCTTCATCACTGGCGCCGTCTGTGGGAAACAGAGAACCAAATCTGTGATAAAGCGAATTTTTTACCCTTTTTTCACCACAAAAAAAAATGCATGCCAGATCACATAACTCCCGTGCCTCCGTCCGTGATGACCATGAGGAAGCTAATCCAGCAGCCCATAGGCCTGGAAAGCAGCCTCGTGAGAAGTCTGTCTCCAGTTCTCACGGTGAAGGAACAAGCCGCTCAAAAGGTCCACATACCGAGTCTTCCCAGCAGCCTGATTTGAATGAGGCTGTCAAGCTGTTCTTGGCTGAGAAGCAGGAGGAGTTCTTAGCTTTCCTGCAAAAGAGCCAACAGCCGAAGACGAAAACGGTAGATTCTCCTTCCTCATCCAGACATGAAAGTCACTACCGCAGTAGTGCCGTGTCCTCCAGGAAGAAGAATCCTCAACCCCGACATGTTCCTGTTTCTCCTCGGCACCGGAATCACAGGAGAACTCCTTCTCCTCCGTACCGAAGAGATGTCGGGTTCGCCATGTACGGAGCATTAAAGACTCCGTTCTCGGACGATATCATCCGAACTCCTTTGCCGCGGAACTACCGGACACCGTCAATGACTTATGACGGGCTAGTGGATCCTCATGACTTCTTGGGATGCTATCAATATAATATGGCGAACCAGGGTCTCAATGAGGTCCATATGTGCAAGCTGTTCCCCGAGCTGCTCATCGGGAACGCCAGAAGGTGGTTCGACAGCCTTCCTCAAGACAGCATTCGATCCTACCGAGATCTAATGGATGCTTTCCATAGGAGGTTCTTTCAGAAAGCGGAAGCCCGAATTACCTCGGCTCAGCTGCTTTCTATACGTCAAGGTCGCGACGAAAAGATCAGCGACTTCCTGACGAGATTCCACAAGGAATGCCTACAAGTAGATAATCTCAATGATCTACTTGTCATTTCGGCATTCCAAAATGGAATCCTGCCCGGAGCTCTCTACAGAAAGCTCGTGGAGTGCGGCCCGCAAACAGCTCAAGAAATGTGGGACATTGCGGACCAGTTTTCCCGTGCGGATGAGGCAGACCGTCGAAAACGGTCTTTAGACAGCTCATCCCAAGAAGAGAAAAAGAAGCCCGATCAAAGCGGCCAGGTGCTTCCTCGCCGAACTCCTTTTGAAAGAATTCAAAGGGCACCGGTACAAGGCAGATTGGGGCCACGGCTCAATCCTGAGAAGCCGCCCGCTCAGTTCGTACCATTAAACAAGTCAAGAACGGAAATTTTCGAACTACATTCCGATATGTTCGAAAAACCAAAGCGGATGACGAAATCAGCCGCGCGGCGACCTCAGGATCAATATTGCTCCTTCCATCAAGCCCACGGTCATGATACCGAGGAGTGCCGAAATTTGGCTGCAGGTATTGATGTTCTTGTGAAAACAGGAACGTTAAAAAAATACCAAAGCAAGCAGCCGAAAAAGAACAAAAAGCAGAGAGGTGCGAACTGCAATCCTCAGGATCCGAAAAGGCGTGAAGATCCCGAAGACGACGACGAGCCGCAATATGATGGAGTAATCCAGACTATTGATGCTCTCCCTGCCGGGAAGACTAAGTCGTCCCTAAAAGCAGAACGTAGAGGTTCCAATCAAGAGGAGCCGACACATAAAAGGCTGAAGAAAGACGAAGTGATTACATTTTCAGATGCCGATCCCGTCCCAGCCATCTCTCCTCACCAAGACGCTATTGTCATTCAAGCCGGAGTGGCAAACAAACTGATCCACAGAGTATTTGTGGATACAGGAGCGTCAGTCAGCGTTCTTTTTAAAGAATGTTTTGATAAAATGGAAGTGGATCCAGCTCGGCTCAGTCCGGCTCCACTTCCTCTGAAAAGTTTCGCCCAGGAGGACACCCGCCCTGAAGGTATTATCAGCCTTCCGATCACGGTGGGGAAAGCGCCTACAAGCTCCAATACGATGATCGAGTTCTTTGTGGTAAGAGCTCGGTCCCCGTACAACATCATCCTGGGGAGAGACTGGCTCAACACAGTTCGGGCCGTTTGCTCTACTTATCACCTCACCATCAAGATCCCCACTAAAGGTGGGATAGCGGTCATCCGAGGTGATCAAAAGAGAGCAAAAGAATGTCTGCAGATTGCGCTTAAAAGTGCCGAGCAATCAGTTCGGCACCATCAAGCATAGCAATCACAGCAACCGGAGTCACAGGCAAGCGAGATGACCGAAGTCACTTCAGAGCCGAACTCAATGACCGTTCGGTTATGCGAAGACGATCCATCCAGAACGGTCAAGATCGGCTTCGCAGGAACGCCTCTACTCCGAGAAAAGACCATTCAGCTCCTCAAGGAGTACAAAGATGTCTTTGCATGGTCTTCGTTGGACATGACCGGAGTGCCCCCCCGAGGTAATCACTCATCGGTTAAATATTGATCCTTCAATCCGGCCAGTAAAACAGAAGCAAAGACTCTTTGCGGCAGAAAGAAGCCAAGTCATTCATGACGAAGTCCGCCAATTACTAAAAGCGGATGTACTATTCGAGGTGAAATATCCTTCTTGGGTGGCCAATCCTGTGATGGTCAAGAAAAAAGGAGGAGGATGGCGGATGTGCATAGATTTTACCGATCTAAACAAGCACTGTCCTAAAGATTGCTATCCCCTTCCGAATATAGATAAAAAAGTAGAAGCTTTGATCGGCTTCGAAATTTTCTGTTTTCTTGATTTATACAAAGGATATCACCAAGTGTTGATGGATGAGAGTGACGCTCCGAAAACAGCTTTCGTTACCGATTTCGGCATTTTCGCTTATAAAAAGATGCCATTCGGTTTAAAGAATGCCGGAGCCACTTATCAAAGGATGGTAGACAAGCTTTTTCGGCACCTAATCGGAAAACAGGTTGAAGTGTATGTCGACGACATAGTTGTCAAAAGCAAAAGCACTTCGGAGTACGAAGACAACCTCAAATCCACTCTCGACGTGCTCCGAAAAGCCAACCTTAAACTCAACCCCCAAAAATGTACCTTTTTGGTAGATTCGGGAAAATTTCTGGGTTGTTGGGTTTCAAAGGACGGACTCAAGGCAAACCCTTCAAAAGTTCAAGTTATTCAGAACATGGCGATGCCGAAGTCCATACACGATGTGCAAAGACTAACTGGATGTCTAGCCGCATTGAATAGATTCCTTTCCCAAGCAGCCGAAAAGCAACTGCCGTTCTTCAAAGTGTTAAAAAAGGCACCAAAGTTTGAATGGGGAGCCGAGCAGAAAAAGGCTTTTGACGAGCTCAAAAGTTATTTAGCCGAGCTTCCAATTCTCTCTGCTCCAACAGATGCCGAAGTGATTTTCTTATACTTAGCGGCATCCGATCAAACCATTAGTGCGGTGCTTGTACGAGAAGAAAGCCTAAAGCAGTTTCCCATCTACTTTACAAGCCGAGCATTAAGAGGTCCAGAAACAAGGTATCAACCTCTGGAAAAAATTGCTCTGGCATTAGTGAATGCAGCAAGGAGACTGCGGCCATACTTCTATGCTCACAAGGTATGCGTCTTAACCGATCTGCCTCTTCGGCAAGTTTTGACCAAGCCAGAAGCATCAGGCAGAATCGCCAAATGGGCCATAGAGCTGGGAGAACACTCAATCGAGTACCTACCTCGGAAAGCCATCAAGGGACAAGCCTTGGCAGATTTTCTTGCAGAGGCCAAGTTCGATCAAGCAATCCCTGTCATCGCCGAACAGAAAAATTCTGCCAATGCCGAACTAGCACAGCCCTTGGAATCCGAAGAAGAGCCGCCGGACTGCTGGAGTGGATTCGTAGATGGAGCTTCGAATAAAACGGGAAGTGGAGCTGGTATTCTGCTTATCGCTCCCGATGGACACGAGGTAACCTATTCACTTCGGTTCTCATTCCCAACCACTAATAACGAAGCCGAATACGAAGCCCTCCTTGCCGGACTCCAGCTAGCGCAAAGTCTATGTATCAAGTCTCTCAAAATCCATTGTGATTCACAAATCATAGTGAATCACATGTTGGGTACAAGTGAAGCCCGAGATGAGAGGATGAGGAAATATTTAGACAAAGCGCAAAGCATTAGCCGAAGTTTCTCTTATTTTCGGATAGTCCGCATTCCCAGAGCAGGAAACAGCCGAGCAGATACTTTAAGTAAGTTAGCCGCATGTCCAAGCTCAAAGGTGGAGGAATTGATGCATCGAAGCATTGACGAAGCTGAGGTACATTCAGTAACCAGCTCGCCGAACTGGATGACGCCGATCTTACAGTATCTAGATCAAGGACAATTGCCCGAGGATAAGAGAGAAGCTCGGAAGATCACATGCCGAGCACTTCGGTACGAACTTCATGAAGGAGTCCTCTTTAGAAAGTCTTACCTCCAGCCATTATTGCGGTGCGTAGGACCAGAAGAGACGGACTACATCCTCAGAGAAGTTCATGAAGGATCGTGCGGTAGCCACATCGGAGCTAGAGCTTTAGCTAAAAAAGTTCTAAGATGGGGATATTATTGGCCAACCTTGGTACAAGAAGCAGTGCAGCTCGTCAAGACCTGCCCGAAGTGCCAAATCCATGCAAATATCCCAAGGATGCCGCAGACCGATCTATCCACTATGCAAAGCCCTTGGCCTTTTATGCAATGGGGTATAGACATAGTAGGACCACTACCACAAGCTCCTCGGCAAATGAAATTCCTTATCGTTGCCGTGGACTACTTTACGAAGTGGGTGGAAGCTGAACCATTAGCTACGATAACGAGCTCGAAGGCATTGGATTTCGTCTGGAAGAACATAGTGTGCCGATTCGGCATACCCCACATCCTCATCTCGGATAACGGGACTCAGTTCACCGACAAGACGTTCAAGAATTGGTGCCAAGAGCTGAATATTCAACAACGGTTCACTTCGGTCTCTCATCCACAAGCAAACGGACAAACGGAGGTAACAAATCGTATCCTGGTGAAAGGGTTAAAAGCTCGGTTAGAACAAGCCAAAGGACAATGGGTAGAAAATCTCCCTCAAGTCCTATGGTCCTACCGAACTACACCCACAACCTCCAACGGTGAAACTCCGTACAGTCTTGTGTACGGCACTGAAGCCGTGATTCCGGTGGAGATCGGCATACCCAGTCCCCGAACTCTAAATTTCTCGGCAGAAATGAATGACGACGGATTGAGAGCCGAGCTAGATCTTACCGAAGAAAGAAGAGACTTGGCATGCATAAAAGCAGCCAAGTACAAGGAGCAAGTAGCCCGGTATTACAACCAAAGGGTGAAGAAGCTGCAATTTCAAGTGGGAGATCTCGTCTTGAGAAACAACGAAGTAAGCCGAGCAGAAAAGCTGGGCAAGCTCGAACCCACATGGGAAGGTCCGTATCGGGTGTCAGAAGTCCTCGGCAAAGGGTCTTACAAATTGGCTCACATGTCAGGAGAACAGGTACCCCGAACATGGCACATTTCCAACCTCAAAAAGTTCCATTTGTAAGAGACAGTCCGGTCAGTCAGTCTTGAGTCCTGTTCGGTCAATGTGCTTTCTTTGGTTTGCTTGGTCTTTGTTTGTCTATGTGCGTTTTGTCTATGTGCGTTGTGTCTGTCTATGTGCGTGTCGTCTCTTACAAATGTTACTGAGGTATCTTGTTCTTCAAAGGCTGATCCCCTTTTTAGAACATATATAAGCTAACGATTGTGAGTCAAAGCTTCTAAAGAGGATACAAGACCACAATTCAGCTTAAACAAGCAGTTCGTCTGAAACGAGCTGCAATAAGCCAACGATTGTGAAGTCCAAGCTTCTAAAGAGGATACAAGACCACAATTCAGCTTAAGAATCAAGCACTTCGTCTGAAACGAACTGCAACGAAAGTCTGATTCACGCGATAAAACTTGCCTGAATTAAGACAAGGGAAAGTCCGATCCACGCGATAAAACTCGCCAAATTAGGACAAGGGAAAGTCCGATCCCCAAATTAGGACAACGGAAAGTTCGATCCCAGCGATAAAACTCGCCAAATTAGGACGCAAACCAAGTCCAGTCAAAGAAGAGTTCACTTCGCTTTCCGGGGGGGGTAATGATGGGGTACGTACTCAACAAGCCCAACAGCAGTAAAGCCCAAGAAAGAGTATCAGTTCGGCATGACTAAAGAGTATCAGAGTTCAGTTCGGCACAACCAAGGAGTTCGGCCCCAGCCTACAGCTCGGTAAAAGCCAACCAATCAAACTCTGCTCTCAGGTCGGCATCAAGCTCTACTCTCAGATCGGCAAAAGCTGCTCGGCCATAATTCAGCAGTTCGGTCTCAGTATTCGACCGAACTGGGAGATAGCGGACTCATGCATGACCTCCACGACATCCACGACATAATTACTGATGATGTAAGCCACTGCCTAGCTAGTGGCCACGCAGGATCTCATGACCTCCACGACCTCCACGACTTAGGGTGGTGATGCAAGCCACAATCTCAGTTCAATATATAAATAGAACTTAGATCTGACAGAGGAGGACTCTCACTCTTTCGTTCTCTAGAGACAGAATAGATTATATAGCAAGTGTGTATTGTAAGCTGTAATCCCAGATCAAGCAATACAACTCTGCCCTCTTTTCTTCCCGTGGACGTAGATTTACTTCAGTAAATCGAACCACGTAAATTCATTGTGTCGTGATCTTTATTCTCTACCAACATTTACAAACATCAGAAATTCGCGGCTTCATCATTGTACAACAAAATGGGACGTCTATTTCGACTTCAAGATCATATATTTCAGTTTGTATCCTTTTATTAATGACAATCATTACTCATATAATACGGATTAGTATATACGGGTTTATCTATCAATCACATTGATTTGTCAACATATAGGCCTACCAAAATACGAGAATACAACCTTACAAAACACCCGATAGAAGCACTGTTATGAGAGTAAGGTCTTATGATCATTGATGCTTTCAACAAGCCAGCAAGTCCGATTGCTGATAAGTGATAACGATATGAAGAGCGAAGGCTTATGGTGACCGGTTGTTGTGTGAGAAACCGATCATTTACGTACATATATACTAAAACATGAGCATGTAACTGCAGCCATTTCTCAGTTCTTAGCTTGTGATGATGCATCACAGAATTAGTCTTGAATTTTGACCAGCTTCGATTTTTTGCAGTTTTGTTTTATTAAGTATAGCAAGGCAGAGATGCATATAATTTTCAGTAAAGGCAATGCAGGTACAAATTTTGACATACATCAAATTTGAGAGTTAGGTGATGAATAATTCTAGTGGGACAATAGATTTGGATATCTGTACAGCTAGAATCACATGGTTTTGCCTTCTACACATTGGTCCATTTTTATTAAAAAAATTAAATACTACTAATAATAATGTGTGATCTTCATATTTGGTCAAATTAAGAATATCCAAACTCTGATAAAATATTCTTCATGCTAGGCAACAAATCACAAACTTTTTCTTCAATTCAAGAAGGTTTTATATATGATTATTATAATTATCAGCATCCTAATTCAAAAGTAAATAACACTGCATTTTCTTGAAACACAATCAAACAAGATGATGAAAAGAGCTGAAGAATTGATTAATTTCTACATGTATATTCAATTTGTCTAGTATTTCTGTTGGATACATTGTTATAAGGGACTACTGTACAAAACTTTGACACTCTGAAGTCTAAAATTCACATCAGCACATCATGTTCTGCTCAAGCCAGAGACGAGATCAACGAATAGATCCTCGCTGCAAGGGATGGTGAGGCCTCCCATTGGATGACTGAACCCGAATTCCTCCTCAGCCCGATGCAAAAGTTCTTGAAACGAGGAATGGTTCAAGTACGACACCGGGATCACAAAACGCTTCTTCTCATTTTCTCCAACATAGACAGCAAGGTGTCCCTTTGGGACTTCAGCCTGCCTTCTTTCGCCATGGAAAGATCGTCTCAGAATTTGTCGAATGGCCATTTTTTTTAATACAAAGTGAATTCTTCCTAAAGTTGTGATGGAAACTTTATAAGTGAGAGCTGAGAAGGGCTCAAGTGCTGTATGATTTGTTTGTTGGTTTTAATCCAAAACACTTGTTGTATATATAGGCTAACGAAATCAAGAAACGACGTAGCCTTTTGAAAGACTTCAAAGTTGTTAACATGTACTAATAAGATGTATGTGGTGTTTGTGCATCTTTGCAACAAAGCACATGAATCTGTCTATGGATTATTCCAATGGTTTAGTGATGATGGAAGTGATCAAACATATTGTTAGGAAGGAGTTTGTCTTGTTATTATTCAACACAAGATGTCTTGTTAGATCATACTAATGTGGGGCCTTATGCTCTTCAACAAACTAGCAATTCAGGCTCGGCCGAATGCTATGTTTTTGGCTGGTCTTGGTCCATATAATACAGTCAAGGTGCTGAATTCGGACCGAAAAAAATATGGGCTACTGCGATGCAAAGCCGGGCAGGGTCGGGCATGTTTTGGAGCCTCTAGTCACAACATTAGGCACATGAATAATTACATGTACCATTAATTGATGCTGCAACATTATTGAATGGGGTTCAAAGAAATTACTATGATTACTGGAAATTACAGATTCCATTTATCCATCATCAGATGTTCAAATCTCAGATATGTTTTAGCCTAAAATATGAAGACGACAACCAAAAAATTCTGAAACAAAAATGAGAAAAAGAAGAAATCAATGAAAAAAAAGAGAACCATAAAATGAGAAAGAGAAGAAATCCATGAAGACAACCAAAAAATTCTGAAACAAAAATGAGAAAAAGAAGAAATCAATGAAAAAAAAGAGAACCATAAAATGAGAAAGAGAAGAAATCAATGCAATAAAAAAATTCTGAAACAAAAATGAGAAAAAGAAGAAATCAATGAAAAAAAAGAGAACCATAAAATGAGAAAGAGAAGAAATCAATGCAATAAAAAAATTCTGAAACAAAAATGAGAAAAAGAAGAAATCAATGAAAAAAAAGAGAACCATAAAATGAGAAAGAGAAGAAATCAATGCAATAAAAAGGGGGGAAAAGTGGAGATGCGGGGGATCGAACCCCGTGCCTCTCGCATGCAAAGCGAGCGCTCTACCATTTGAGCTACATCCCCATTTGATAAATACAGCTACAAACGATGTTATAATTAGGTAAACGTAAAAGCCCAAAAGCTGTATTTTTGCATATTCCTAATTTTATTTTTTTCAAATTAACTTCACTGTATAATTATTTAAATTAAAGAGTATTGTTTGTTAAGATTTTACAATAATCTTCTGTGGATAATAACTGCTACGCCTCACCTGAAACAAAGTGATCTCAGAATCACTGAGGTGAACGAATCTGCAATCCTAACCAATCGACGCTGCTATATTATATAGAGGAATGTGTTTCTACAAAAGGCTGTTCAACGCAATGACCAACAGCAACAAGAAAAGTTCCTCCTCCGCTATTCAATCTCTTTACGACCTCTGCACTGAGGCTTTCACGCCTTCTGCCTTTTCTCCGCCCTCTCTCGCCGTCGTTCATAAGCTTTCTTCTTTGCTAGGTATGCTCTTCCAGAGTTCTCCTTCGATTATTTACTTGGATTTGTCTTCTGCAACGGATATGTATATTGGTTTTCGTTTAATTTTATTCTCGGAATTGGAGTTTGTACATAACTTTTTTCACTGATTTCAATCTGGTGCACTGAAAACCTAAATTCATGAATTTTTAGTATTTTTGCTGGAGCCAAGAGAATTAGAATTTCTGCATGATTATTAGAAAGATAAAGAGGCAGTTATGACTCGGGGGTGTTGGGGTAAGCTTTTTTAGTAAGATTTTTCAAAAGCTCATGTTGTCATTATAAATTGTCAAAATGTTTGGATAATTGAGCTAATTGTGAGTTAGCGAGAGAAAATTGAAGAGAAATGAAATTGGAAGAGTATATGTTGGAAATTAGAAATAATAATAGGTTTATCTTATAAGTTTGTTGTTGCTTATGGGATTATGAAAGATAAGTTGGGGATGATGAATTTACTATTTGGGAAGCTTAAGTTGTCGGAGTTCAGTTTCACACTTTGTAAGTTGTTTAATAGCTTATTTTGCCAAACACTTCTCAAGACCTTATAAGATTCTAAATAGCTTATAAGTTGTTCTATGGAGCTTAGAAGCTTAGCCAGACCTCCTCTCAATGCCTGACCCGCTTCGCTTTTCATCAGATGAGCAATTGTGCAACTTTAATTTCTTTTACACGTCTCACCATTCGTGAAATTCCATATTTATGCATTATATTAGCTCCTAGCTGTGAGTTCTCGACCATGTTTATTAGGATTTGGGGGAATCTTATAGATGCCTACTACACAATGTTCAGGTGTCTAGTGGTCACAGTTTTGCAGATATCTACCTTTCAGCATCTCAAATAATTGGTAAAATGTCTGCAAAAGTATATATCAGACTGTAAACCATGCTTATTTTGCAGACACTATTGGGCCTGCTGATGTTGGTCTTAGTGATGCTAGCAAAGAGGATGACAGAGGTCATGGTCCTTTTGGGATATTTTCGTACAATCGAGTAGATCGTTGGGCTCAACCGCTAACTTATGTGGATATACACGAAGGAAAAAATTTCACGGTATGCAAGCATACGAAAGCTCTTCTATCTTCATTCTGCATGTGGTTGTCGGTTGTCCAACGGTCCAACCTCTTCATCATATGAATAGTTTGATGTTTGAAGCCTAATGGGATTGTGCAACCAAGCTCCTTATTCATTATGTCTCTTGCAATACAATGTTCTTTAATATTTGTATAATGTTGAAATCAACATGAGAACAAGAAGAGGCTGAAGAAATGTGTATTTACTTTTCTCCTATTGCAAAGCTGTTAATTGGTTATCTGTTATTGCAAAGAGACTAAGCTGGACTGTGTCACACAATCGATGTGGGATACTCATATTTTATAACAGTCTATGGTGGACCTTTATGTAAAATCCTTAACTACTGTATACTTGCTATTTCTATTAGGTGCTTTCAATTTTATTCAGTTTAGGGCTAATTTTTTTCACGCGTGTATGAGATCGAGGAATTTTGATCTGTTAGAACTAGTACAATAAATATGAACTTTGACACTTCATATACGCCTGTTTGAGCAGTTGTATGGATTTATTGCAGATGTGCATATTTTGTTTCCCAACTTCCTCTGTTATTCCACTTCATGATCATCCTGGCATGACTGTTTTAAGCAAAGTCTTATATGGTTCCTTGCATGTCAAAGCATATGATTGGGTAGAGCCAGCCCGCATCAGAAAAATTCAGGGAACTGAGCATTCTACAGGTCTGTTTCTATGTTAAATTGTATCCTATTTCCTTCTTCATGCAGGTTTTTCCTGTCTTTCTGGTAATCTCCTTACTTTCGAACACAATTGTTGCGCTTGGGTTATTATGATAGGGTAAGAGGCAGAAGCGATTTGAATTTTTGAACCCAAAAGAACTAAACATACGCAGTATTTAAAAGTAAATAAGGAATTACTGAAGCCTGAAGGAAGAACAAACACAGCTCTCAGGAGGAAACCTTCTGCCCAAGAAACAACCAAAATCCTAGGCAAGTCTCCCTACCCTTTGTGAAATGAATAGCTCATGAGAAAACCTTCAGTGTAACTATGAAGTAAATAAATAACAAGTCAAATTATAAAATAAGGAAACTAATAGTAATAAAGAATCAAAATGGTTGCCTTGGTTGTTTCCCCTGGCAAGCATTACTTAATCTGCAATCATACTTCCCCCTTCCACCTTGCGTTGCTCGGATGGGGAAATGTGGTTGGGCTAAATATTAGTCTGGTGAATTGTGTTTCTTTGCTTATTTTTTTCTTAGTTAATTAAGCCTTTGAGTTTTTTTCTTAGTTGTGTATACAAATTGTAGGTTCATCCCATTGCGTGTAGGCACAAATTCAATACCCATCATGAACGTGCATAACTTTTTTTTTATGTTGATAGCTTTGTTCTCTGTTTTAAGCTGTACAGATGCATGTGATAAAACTCACTATTACAGTGTGGTAGTTGTTTTAATGATGCATTAATTTCTTCTAATGGTTGCTCAGATAAAATGGAATTTGGCGTCTTTTTTCTTGGGCAAGGTCGAGTGTTCTGTGTATTTGTTTTTTTTCTTAAGTGTTATTCACGTGGATTTCAATTCATGTCCTATGTTTCAGTCAGACTGGCTAAATTGGCTGTAGATAAAGTTCTAACTGCACCATGTAGCACATCGATTCTGTATCCAAGGAGCGGAGGGAATCTGCATTGTTTTACTGCACTCACTCCTTGTGCAGTTCTTGACATCCTTGCTCCCCCATATGATGAATATGCCGGCCGGAGATGCTCTTATTACCGCGATTATTCTTGTTCCAGCTTCTGTAAGTAGCTTTTAGTCAAAGTATATGCAAAATTATTGTGTTGGATATAAAACTTCAGCGTGGAATTTGGAGGGGAGCCATGAGTACCTCATTGGATTTTGCAGCCTCTGAAGAAGATCAAAGTGGTATCGAGAAAGAAGAGGAGTATGCGTGGCTGGAAGAGATTGACACACCCGATGACCTCTACATGCGCCCAGGAACGTATAATGGTCCACATATTCAAAAGTGATTCTCATTGCAAGCGTTCTTCATCCTCTACAGAATGATACATCAAACTGCGCCATCTTCGGTAAATAATCCTATTTAAGCAACTAATCTATGGATTTTGGTGTTGTAGTCTACTTTACAGTTAACTTGAAATTATGTTAATGTACCTGAAGCTATAACCTTAGTGCTCAAGCCTTCATATCTTTGAAATTGTGCAACTGTGATATGCGTTTGTTAGATTCAGTTGTTCTCCCTCATGGGTTTGGGGCATTGCAAATGATATCAAAGCTATATTGTTAGAAGTGTTCATGGGCTCGGTTCCGGTTTCAACCGGCCTTGAACCATCTATTCGCGGTTACAAAAGATTGGAATCGAAGTCGGCCCACGTAGTACAGTTTGACTGGCTGGTTATGAACCGTGGACTGTCAGGTTCGAGGCCGATTTAAACTGATCTGAAAATCCGCACTAATTTTTTTTTGGTCGAAATAAACAGGGCTATTGAAGTAACATGGATGATGAAATACAAGAAGCATAGAATAAATTGTTTTTAGTTGAAAAGTACTAGTAGTTGTACATATTTTTGTCCATCAACTAACGTGGAATTCCTTTTGCCACAAGCCCACAAGATTATCAACATTAGAAAATCACTCTTTCTTTCTTTCTTTCTTTCTTTTGTAAACTGGTTAAAAAAAATTAATCTTCTTCAGTCTTCACCACACTTTTGCCGGAAAAATTGAATTGAAAAGGTTTACGTTAGATAAAAAACTCAGAACATACAAGTAAGGTGGATAATATAAATAAAATTGATTAGATAGACAATTATCGTCCAAAAAGCATTAATGGAGTGTTATTATCATAGATAAATGTGTATTCATACCTTTGGAATTTTATTTTGATGTGTAGAAGTTTGAATTAAAATAAAGATGACGCACCAATCAACCTCATTTATATTAGTACAAAGAAGTTGATACTCTTAATTGAAATTTTGATTATGTGATGATATAAGATAGAATAACATGAGATAAAAATATATTTATAATAATAATTATTTTTATTTTTTATGCTCTTAATTAATAATTTATTTCTCAAATTAAATTTAATTTAAAATTTGTTGATATTATTATTATTATTCATTTACCTAGATTTAATAAAAACATTTACTTCAATTATTGCATGAATTAGTTAAATGAATTTAATTGATTTATTTAAGTAATCTATAAAAAATGATAATCGATGTAATCATATTACCAACCAAAATTCATAATTTCTAATGGGCGTGTTCTCCTTGTCAGTTATGCCTAGATTCCACTCCAAATCTGTGCATATCCTAGTGTTTGTCTTCTGCCATTTAAAATCTTGATGGCCCAAGAAAAAAGGACGTTCACACGTTTTGGACCAGATTTCAAATCTTCCAAAAAACATGAGATTTTTAATCTGCATCGAGTTCTGATCCGGAAATGGAGGTTAATTCCCTAAAGTGCCATCGCTTTTGACGTGTCAATTGGCTGAATACACTCCATCTTCTTCGACTGTGGAGAGAAAATTGGATTCAACTTCTCATTCAAGACGTGGAGCAGCGAGTCGTCAGAAGGGAATTCCACATCCAATAATCTGTAAATATATTTTTATACTTATTTACTCTATTTTCTTTATTTTAAATTAATATATCTTCATTATTTAAAAATCTTTTGTCCTGTACAGGTGGTAACACTAGTTTAAGAAAAAAACAAAAGTTTAATTGATTGAGAATCTTATTTGTGTGTATTAATTTTATATTAAAATATTAGTATAATAATTTTTAAAGTATATATTTATACAAGTAAAAGGAATAAATGTAATTTTAAATTCTGATAGCTCGAAATAAAAATATAAAATACTTTTTTGGCTAATTACAAATGATTGATTTCTTTTGGACATGAGATTTTAAAAAATAATAAATATAAAAAATAAAATAGGAAACAGAATACTACTAAAATACTTATATTACTATAAGAAATAAATGTAACAACTAAAAAAGGAATATCAACAATCACTTCGAGTAATAAATTTTTTAATTAATAGTAAGTTTGCCAAAAGATCTTTGGAATTGTTAGGCCATCCACAATAGCGCCTAGCGCACCGCTTAGCCGAGCGTCGGCGCTAGGCGATCTATTGCAACCGCCCAGCCATTTCCGGAATTAAAAACCGCCTAGCGCTCGGCGGTTCCGTGGCGCTAGGCGATTCGCTCGGTGCTATTGCATCGTCCGGATCGCCTAGCGCACCGCCTAGCGCGATTTTTTTTTCCGAAACACTATATATACGCGCCTTGCACGTCATTTTCATTCGCACCACTTGTTTTAAATTATTGTACTTTTTTGTTAATTATTGTAATTTTTTTTAATTATTGTACTTTTTTTAAATTATTGTACTTTTTAAAATTTTAATAGTATTATTAATGTTTCCCGTATATGCCTCGTAAATTAAATTCCACATATTGTGTGATTGTTAATTATTTCATTTTTATATAATTGTTATTAGTGATGTGGCTATTGATGTGGCTGAGCTATTTATGATGTGGCTAGGCTATGGCTGGGCTATTTATGATGTAGCAGGAGGATTTTTAGTGTTGATGATGTGGCAGGAGGAGTTTGTGGCTAGGCTATTGTTGGGCTATTCCTATTGTGGATGGCCTTAAGATTTACAGACTCATAGTTATGAATTATAGTTATGAATTAGATCAAGTGTTTAATCTACTATCTAGCACTCTCAAAAGGAGGTTTATGATTATATTTGTGATCATTCTTGAATAATATAGTCATAATTAGATGTTGGATCTATAATTTAATTACTTATTTATTTTTATAAGTATTACTTATCTTCCTGTAAACATAAATTTCTTGTGAGTATATTAGATTCTTGTGAACATATAATGCTTTGTTTGAGTAAGCATCACTTGTCATCTTGTGAGCATACGATGATTTATTTGTATAAGCATCACTTTTCTTCTTGTGAGCATAAATTTCTCATGAATATATTAGATTCTTGTGACCATATAATGCTTTATTTGATAAAGCATCACTTGTCTTCTTGTGAGCATACGATGATTTATTTTTATAAGCATCACTTGTCTTCTTGTGATTATAAATTTCTCTGTGTATATTAGATTCTAGTGAACATATAATGCTTTATTTGAGTAAGCATCACTTGTCTTCTTATATTATATGTATAGGATTATCTTCGGCATGTGGGAATTTTGCTAGCTTATGATGATTTATTTTTATAAGCATCATTTGTCTTTTGTTCTTGTGTACAAAAGATTATCGTCAAAATGTGAGATTCTTGTGAGCATATGATACTTTATTTTTGTAAGCATCATTTATCTTCTTATGAACAAAAGATTTTTGTGAGCATGTGAAATTCTTACAAGTTACATAGTACTTACTTAATTTACATAAATTGTAAAGTTACATAACAAGCAACATAATCTCTACGTCCCAAACTATTTAAGTCGTATTCTATTTTGAATTGTCTGAAGTTATTTGAGTAATTTCTTTCCTTTTTATGGCTAAAAACAATACATTGAACGTCAATTACTTTATTTTCTCTTTCCTTCCTACTTTATTCTCTCTCTTGCTTTACATCATCTTCATTTAATTCACTAAACACAATTTTTTTAAATATCGCATAAAGAAATACTACCCAAATAACATGAAATGGATGGTTAACATAAAATAATTAAAAGTTACTCCCTCCGTCCTGTAATAGAAGTCCTATTTAGTTATGACACGAGTTTTATAAAATGTAAAGAAAAAGTGAATTGAATAAGTTAGTAGAATATGAATCTCACTTATATATATTAGTTTTATAATAAAATGTGAGTGAAATAAGTTGGTGGAATGTGGAGTCTATTTATCATTTATGGTAAAGGTGAAATAGGACTCTTATTGTGGGACGAACTAAAATGATAGAGTAAGACTCTTATTATGGGATGTTATGGGAGGGAGGGAGTACACTAACCAACATAAATTGTAAGTTACGTATTAAAGGACAAAAATGAAAGTTGCATACACAAATTTTACATATTTCTAAGGGTTAGACTTGACTCTAATTAATTAAATTTTGCATGATTTTAGTCAGTTTTTGTCTAACATTTTAGCGATGGATTGTTTTGATGAGTTTGCTGATTTTTAAAGAAAATTGGGCTAATAAAGCAAAGTGTGTAGGTGGGAAAAAATAAAAAAGAAATAGTGTGATAGTAAAGATAGCAATGTTTTAAAAACTGTATTAGTAAAGAAGCTAATAGTTCATGGTTTAATCTTTCGGACCGACTAAATCACTAGTCGAACCATTATATTATTGCATATATATATAATATACAAAAATATACTAGTAATGATAAAATATACTAGCATAGATACAGATGAATGAACCAAGTACTATAGAAGTGGCGGTTCTCTCTCGTGAAAAAAAAGACATAAATTAAAGGTTCTCTCTTATAGCCTAGGTATTTCGGTAAAAAAAAGTCTTAAAAAGTGCAAAAGTTATAAAAATATTAGGAGTATATCAATATCCAAACGAATGAACCGTGAATGTATTAACGATTGTCAAGTGAGTAATATGTAATTCCCTTGGTCAAAATTAAAGGTTCTCTCTCTCCAACTTCGTTAACCAGTGGAATTCATTCCTTGACCAAAACAAGATGTGCCCATTTGTCTTATACCTATAAATTACCCTGATTTATAATGCATATTTCATGTACTCATCAACCAATAAGAGACATCGCAAAAATAGAAGAAGGAAAAATGCAACCAGCTGCTACCACACAGTCCCCATCCAATGACTCTCTGCGTGCTAGCCAGCCACCCCAAGTTCATGAGATCAACACCAATATATACTACTTCTTCAACTTTTACGAGATACCAAAAAAAAATGGTCCCTATTACAGGCATCCCAAGAATGTAACTGGAAAAGGTCGATAATCGCAAGTCTCGTAACTTCAATCTGAGGCACCAGGAAGTAACTTGGTGCTAGTCGTACCAAATTTCCTACTTGCCGAAGAAATAACTCGCGACGGAGATATAACTTCGGCAAAGGATAGGTTATAAGAATCCGTACCTAGGCGGCTTTGCAGCCACCCTTTGCTTCCGGAGAAGCCATCAGTCACAATCCAGGTGTTCTTGAACCCAAGTTTCGTCAAGGTTTTAGCAACTGTTTTAGCTGAGTCACAGTACCTGATACATGTTGCACACGAGAGTAAAACATGACAAAATTTTAGCTTCGCATAAACACAAGCAAGGCGTAGCGTTATCCATGTTCTTGTACTTAGTGTGTTTGGCTAAGCTGATAAGATGTTTCAAGGTAGTGTTTTAAGAGAAAAAAAAGTTATCAAACACCCTCAGTGTCAAAAAGCTTATAAGTTCAGCCAAACACCCAAGTCTTAATGGAAGTCAAAATGCCAAGCGAAAACAGAGGAGAACTCACGAGTCCAATATCGCAATGTTGGAACCTTTATTGATCTTCTTGAGATAAGAGATCTTCAGTGCCACCAACTCAGCTTCTACTTTCTTCACATTCCTGACAAGACTTCTGACCTTACTGGGTAGTTCTTCTAAACTGAAAAAGTCAACAGTGGTACAGATTCTATTATAGGTCGAATGCCTAACAAAGCCGTTCAAAGGATTCAAGCAAAGGAAAATGCAGTGCAGACTCATTGTGTATCGTGTGCTTGTCAACGTCCCCCATTTTGATGTCAGACTTTATGTATTAAACCATCTACATTTCTAGATTACCTTATTATTTGAGTGTAGTTGATTTTCAGATGACTAATGACCAACAGACTCCCCGAGACACTAATCGACAAACTTTTGACCCTTAATGGACACCCATATCTGCTGAGAGAGAACAGTACGAATTTGTGGGTACAGAACTAATAAACCTTTGCCTCGGCTGATTGAAAATGCAGTACCCACCTGCTCCCTTTCAATCAAGAGGAAAGAGTATAGAATGGATAACTATTTATTCAGTCCAGAACTATGACCCTCTCCCCAGCAGGTTACTAAATCTTTTGCATTGGAGATCATTCTTAGCTAGAAAAAGAAAACAGATGAGATAAGGAGTCTCTACTTCAAGTCTGGATGTTTCTGAGTTTCTCTACAAAGATAGTAGCACTAATAATGCAGAATGGTAATAACAAAGATGCTCTTACGGGATTGATATCAATTTGTTTTTAGCACTGGAGGGAAGACGAGGAACACCAGCCTTGTCTTTATCCTTCTCTGAACGTATATCAACCAAAATGTAGTTCTTTGCGGACATCAGATCCAAGGTTTGAGCAGGAGAAAGGAAACCTAGACAGTAGTATCAAATACCACAATGAAAGACACTGATTAAGTATATAAAAGAAGAAAATAAAAATAAGATAAATTCTACTTTTGAGCCAAGTTTTAATTTTTTGCATTGCACTTTATGGATAACTTTCGATTCTGACTTTGTTTTCTAGCAATAACTGTAATGATTATGTAAAGAATGTCATCAGAGTATCATGCAAATTTGGTAAGCATTAAACATTTTGAATCTGATACTGTTACAAGTCTCAAGTAGAATCATGTCAACTTAAATGTTGAAGAGGCGATGCAAATGCTAATTTAGAAGTAAGCCTAAATTCTAGAGCTACTGGAAAACATCATCAGCTTAACAATATGGAGTATATAGTTAGCCATGAGAAAATAAACATAGCATAACTTTTGTTAATGCACAGTCACTTCTTCTGCATTGTCTGATGATATTTTATTATAGCAGAATTCTAATTAAAGTATAGGCAACCCACCCTTGTAGCCCCGAAGGTTGAAGGAAATGGCAGAAAGGATGGGAGGGAGTAAGAAATATGCGATGACTAATGCACCACCGGTTGCCAAAATTACAACAGGTTCTGCTGCTGATATGGTTTGAACAGTGGAAGTGGCAATTGGTTTGGCCTCATCAATCACCTTTGTAGTTTGCTGAGCTGCATCAGCAACTGTCTGCATATAAAGGGTGAGTACGGAGCATGCATTGCTAGTAAATGGCACAGAGGGATATATAATAATATATGAGCATAGCTGACAGATTTCCCATGGCTTCTTGGCATCAGGAAAGCAAAATATATAGGTCAGTAGGTGTATAATCTATGTAAGATTGTTACAAATTCACCAAAATATTAGTCCTGAACAATATATAGTAGAAATTGCTCAAGAGATCACCCAAATTAAAGTCTTTGGTCGTGGACTTTTACATACTTGATTCAATACTTAATTTGTTTTCCAAGACTAATATATGAGGCTAGTGAAATTCATATTCTTGATTTAACAAAATGTGAAATAATTTAACAACACTAACAATCTTCTACATCACTAAACTAAAATTGATAAAAACCAATAACCGGCCAAAGGAAACATAGGGAATTCACTACCCCCCTCCTCAGATTTATGTAATCATCCGTCCTAATCCAGTATTTTGCCCCTCATTGGATGAAAACAAACTTAAAGAGTAATATTTGTCATAGTTAGATACATAAGATAAGCCTCTAGTTTTATGAAAAAAACTTTGGATGGGATGATGCATTGTGCATAGTAAGATAATTTATCTGGCAGAGAGAACCACAGAGAATTCTCAACATGCAATGAAGGTATACGATAACAAAATATTCCATTTAAGAAATGATTTGTTAGTTATTTTATGTAATTCAATTTTGAATATTTTGTTCTTAAGAGTTGAGACAAATGAAACACCTTAGCTGCAGTCATGACTGGTTCAGTGTCGAATCCTGAACTCTGCATAGCTTCTTGAGCTTTCTTAGAAGCCTCTGAGACCACTGGAGAAGCTATCTTCACAGCCTGTTCTCCAGCTTGCTTTAATATAGGAACCGCTGCATCGAAGCCAGGCTTCACTGCACCCGTAACAGCCCCAAACAGTTCCCCTGCGCTGTTCAACACAATCCCGCCAACTTCTCCAATTTTATCAATTGCAGACTCCACCTGAGCAAATGATTTATTAGATCGCAATGCTGCAGTTTCCCTCCTCAAAAATAAACAACCAAATATAACAAAAAAGAAGCCAAAATCCTTTAAACATATCCCCAAATCTTTTTAAAATTTCTTGTATCAAACAAGTAATCCAATTTGCAGAGTAAATTCAGCAAACTATAAGTCAATGTTAGTAACTTTCAGAATATGTCAGATAATACTCAGAAAAACTAATACGTATAAAACACTTAAAGAAGAAAATTGAGCAAATTCAGCAAACAAATAACCAATGCTAGAAATCCGGAGCCAACCGAATTTCAGAATTTCAGTTAACACTCAGAGAAACTAACACAGCAGGAGAAAAACTCCACATTAATATCCAATTGTGCGAGATCGTAGATTTAGATCAAAATTTCAATGCTGAAAAGTGAAAAATCCTCCTTACCTGAGTCAGAGAAGAAACAATTTGCTCCTTGGGGAGAATTTCAGCTCTGGAGTCATTAGGAGCTGCAAAGAGAGCAAATAGAGGCAAAACAGCAGCGGCTGGCACGGAGAGGGAGGCAGGTGCCAATTGATGCGGCCTCGAAGATGATAGCTTGAGTTTGGAGGGAACAGCGACGGTCTTGGGAGGCGGAGAGGAGAGTGGCGACGAAGGTGGCAGAGAGGGCGGACGAGCGGTGGAAGTAACTCTGAGAGCCATCACCTTGTTCAGCCTTAGCGCCACCACTCTCTCACTGCTCTTTTATTTTTATGGTTGGTGTGAGTTTGTTATGAGCAGCGACTGTGAGTGATAAGAGATGGGAATTTTGTCGACGGAATTTCAGCCGTTGGGTGCATTGATCGCTTTTGTTCTGCTTGATTCAACGACACGTGGATATTAAAGATGATAGATCATGCTATCTCTAATCAATTGGTTGGATTAATGACATTCGATTGCTAATCGAAATTGAACTGTTTTTGAGATCATATAAACCCCAGAATCAATTCATTAAATAGCTCCATTCACAAAAAAAGTTATCACATTCATTTATAATATGGGCACCACGTAATTTATAGTTAGTAGTAGTTACGATTATTATTGTATTCATAATAAAAGCTATCCGCAATAGAATTTTTTTTGAAGACAAAGACTAGATATGAGAGCAGCTCGGATAATCAGCCAAATAAAGAGTTAAAACCATGAGATTGAAGAAAAACACTCTAAAATAGCGAAGATCTACTCATTCATATATTGTTGAGTTTTGATAGTAATTCTTATGTCCCACCATATGCGGGCTCGTATTCTTCTTTTAGGACATCCCATCTATTTAGCAAAATATAAAATAACCATTCTCTCTTAGGCTATCCACAATGGCGCCTAGTGCACCGCCTAGCCGAGCGCCGGCGCTAGGCGGTCGCTAGTTTAACCATTGCAGCTTCCGAAAACCGCCGAGCGGTTTTTCGGAATTAAAAATCGCCTAGCGCTAGGCGGTCGACGGGCGCTGGGCGATCCGCTCGGCGCCATTGCAGCGTCGGGATCGCCCAGCGCATCGCCCAGCGGTTTTTTTGTTTTTTTTTAAATTTTCGAGACACTATATATACGCGATTTGCACTTCATTTTCATTCGCACCACTTGTATTAACGAGTACTCTCTCTATCTTAATTTCTATACAAGATCAACACCGAGAAGATGAGTAACGCGGGTGATGGTAGTGGAGGTAGTGGGGGGGACGCTGAGGAGCACGAACGTCGAATGGCCGAAGCGTTTGAGGCATATACCAACCGCGGGATAGACCAATGGATGCAAAGAGCCTTGCAGCCGGCGGTACCTCGACCTCGGCCAGTTGTCCATCGCCGACAAGCGATTGATCGTGATCACGTAGCTGCACATCAGCGCCTATACGAAGACTACTTCGCAGAGGAGCCGCGATTCAACGCCAACATTTTCAGACGACGTTTTAGGATGAGCAGAGCCATGTTTATGCGTATTGTTAACGCCTTGGAGCAACGATATCTGTATTTCCGCTTCAGGCACGATGCTGCTGGAGGCGCGGCAGACATGTGGCAATCCGGCAGTTGGCTTACGGAGGCGCGGCAGAGCCATGTTTATGCGTATTGTTAACACACCAATTCAAAAGTGCACTGCGGCAATCCGGAAGTTGGCTTACGGAGGCGCGGCAGACATGTGGGACGAGTACCTCCACATCGGTGAGACGACTTCCCTGGAATGTTTGAAGTATTTCTGTCAAGCCGTGATTGAAGTATTCGGTGATCAGTATCTCCGAAAGCCTACCCGCGAAGATTGCCGGGATCTGCTGAGGATGCATGGGGAGCAGCATGGGTTCCCGGGAATGTTAGGCAGCATAGATTGTATGCATTGGGAGTGGAGGAACTGTCCCGCTGCCTGGAAGGGGTTCTACATGACCGGCTACAAGGGAAAGAATCCCACGATGATCCTCGAGGTCGTAGCTGATTACCGGCTGTGGATTTGGCATGCGTATTTTGGGATAGCCGGTTCGAACAACGACCTAAACGTCCTCAACTCGTCCCCCCTATTCAACGAGCAGTGCCAGGGCGTCGGTCCGGCCATCAGTTTTGTCGCCAACGGCAACCGGCATGATATGGGCTACTACTTGGCGGATGGGATATACCCTAGGTGGCCCGTCTTTGTGAAGACGATCCGATGCCCAGGAGATGAGAAGAAGGCCTACTTTGCGGCACGGCAGGAGTCCGCGCGCAAGGACGTGGAGCGCGCATTTGGTGTGCTCCAGGCTCGATGGGCGGCGGTTAGGGGTCCAACGCGTTTGTGGCACTTCGACTGCATTGCTGATACAATGTACGCTTGTATTATCATGCACAACATGATTGTCGAAGATGAAGGTGTACAACTGACGGATTGGGCCAACGACGATAATGAAGCCGGTCCAAGCCACGGCGTGGCCGTCCCCAACGCACGGAGTGGGGTACCTCACGATGAAGCCGGCCTCCTCCAAGCACATGCCGACATGCGCCAAACGGAAGCTCATATTCGACTCCAAAAGGATTTAATTGAAGAGTTATGGGCGCGGAGGATTGCTCGGAGTTAGTTTTTATTTATGTAATTTTGTAAAATGTACTTTTTTTTAATGTAATTTTTATTATTAATGTACTTTTTAAAAATTTTAGTACTTTTTTAAATTTATTGTACTTTTTTAATTTATTGTACTTTTTTTTAAATTAAAATAGTATTATTAATGTTTCCCGTATATGTCTCGTAAATTAAATTCCGTATATTGTGTTATTAGTGATGTGGCTATTGATGTGGTTGGGCTATTTATGATATGGCTAGGCTATAACTGGGCTATTTCTGATGTGACAGAAGGGTTTTTAGTATTGATAATGTGGCAGGAGAAGTTTGTGGCTGGGCTATGGCTGGGCTATTGCTGGGCTATCACCACGGTGGATACCCTTATGTTTTGCTTATGATCGGACAAAGGGAGTACTTGTTTTTATGTTTTGTGATTCCGAAAATTCTTACCACTTTAAGATTCATGTACACAATACATTGCATTGGATATTTGCCTTCTAAATGCGTCAGGCTGTACGAACAATCCTCGTTAGCTTTCTTAAACAAAATAATAAAATAAAAATCCTTAATGGCATTTACTTTGAGTAATAGAATAAAATAATACTCCCCTAAGATTGACTCAAACATGCTCAGTGCTACATGTTCCTACAGTATATATTACAATATGCAGTTTATTTTCTTTCATATGATCAAACTTAAAACAACACCCTAGCAAATCTCTCAGCAATCATCGTTGCCCTTGAACAAACATTGAGAGAAACTTATCACTAGTTTGTGGCTTCAGTTTGCCGAAGACAAAGCTCAGTAGAACCTCATACCTTCCCCTTGACGTCAGTCTTCTTTGCCTTCTTTAAAGAATCGAACAAGGACGGACTTCCTTGGTTGCTGGATGACTTCGCGAATGGATTAGATGGGCGACTAGAACTTAGTTGATCAAACTTTGTAGCCTTCGTTGCTTCTCCAGCATTGTGCACTCCATTAGCTTTCCCTTTCCCTGTCGCCTTCAAGTCAATAGTTCTTCCTGGTGTCGTAGTTTTACTTTCTTCACTCTTTCCATTTCTGTCCTTGATAGGCTCCTCAGAGTTTCGCGCCCTTGTGTTGGAAGTGGATGGAAATGTGTGGACGGGAGATGCAACTGCAGTTTCTGCCGCTCTATTGATTTCTGTAGTAAAGAACTTAGTAGATGCAACTTCTGGTTTGATAGAACCATTGCAATTGGATTTGCTGTCAGGGAGTGCAATGTTCTCCTTTTTTTCACTGAGCAACTTTTCCTGTATGTGAGAGAATTAGAAAATGAAAAGAGTGGAGAAACCAACTCAAGTTCTGTTTTGATTTGGAAGACCTTAGTTTGGAATTCAAATCTCACCTCGAGTATATTATTGAAGCGCTCAGCCAAATTTGGTTGCTTTAATGCAGTAACAAGTTTTATGGCTGCCCTACTTGATTTTTCGAGTGATAGAAGTTTAAAAAGTTCAGTGGCTCTGACATGTTTGTCACCTGGAAAAGAATACAAAATATTAGTTTAACTTAAATCTCAAACATGGAGATTATGGAAAGCAGAAATGGGGTAATACAAAATGTGCGTCCAGTTGCAGGATTACTTACTGTTGCAGCAGGATGCAATGAGCCTCAAGATGCATCTGTCAAGGGAAGTTTCAACAGTGAAAGCCTCGTCGTCAAGTAAGGTGCAATCAAGACCAGAAGCTTCTCTTTCTTCTATACTTCTTTGGATCTGAATATATCCACATTGATACTCAACATCACAGAAAGAAAATAAAGAAATAACTAAAGTTCTATTGATATCCTTGCGGAATGCATAGTCAGAGATGATTTTACAGTTCAATCAGCACATACACAAATTCGCAAATACATAGCAAAAAACAATTCATCCCATGAATGGAAAAAATATCTGAATCTAATTTACAAAACCCACCCTTGAGATATGCATGTTATTCATCATAAATTCATTCTCCAAGCTGTCTGCACCGAGGTCCGAAGCAGCAAGAGGAAATGACAGGTCTAGCAAGGTCAGCACTGGCTTGGGAGTAGACTAAAGAAGTCATGTTTGAAGATGAAAGGATTAGTACAAAGACAAATTGATATGACAAGAAGTAAACATCACACTAATGAATTGCTATACCTGTGGGAAAGTTTCAGGAGACTTGCAAACAATGCAAAATAACTTGCTTGCATTCAGGCCAGCAACCCAATAATTTTCCTCGGGCTTCTTTATTTTGCTGGCACTGACAGTTAAAGAGTTTTACTTATTTATGTTGAAAGGAATGTTTTATGAAAATACCTGCAGAAAACTATTGTAGCTGTAGTACCTGAAAAGTGGCAACCAAGTACCTCCAAATTGACTTGTAAAGACTCTCAAGATACCCTGTGAATATAATAATTCTAAGAGCAACATCCATAAGACCCATAGTTGTAAACAATTAGACCTGGACTGAAAGATATGCACCTTAGAATCAAAAGAACTTAGTTGACCTTCCTCGCTGAAACCAAACCATGTTAAGTTTGACCCAGGAGTCAATGGAAGCCGTCCTCTTAAAGGTTGTGATCCATGAGAAATGTTGAAGACTCTAAATTCAAGGATCTGCAAATAGGATTTACAATATTCAATCAAATGCGTTTTGCCCTACTTCAAAACACAATTGTGCTTCTTGCAGCATAATCTACTGCACAAAATCAACCTAAGCAACCCAATTTCATTTGTTTCTACGCAAAGAATGATGTCTGGTTTTTTCATCTTCACTTTTTAACTTGGCCAGAAGAAAAGCCATATTTGGCTTGAGATGGGCACTTTGTTTGGGCTATAGAGCAGCAAGAGTCACTTAAATATAAGCTTAAGGAGAAAAATAGTTAGCTGCTAGGCAGCCTAGGCTTGCATGCAAGGCAGAGGAGCTATCGTCTAGGGATGTTTGCAATGAGCATATCAGAAACTCAAATGATTAGAGCTTTAGATCCAATCCAACTTTTGAGCTTGTCACATTATCCATAATTTTGCTGAAGAAAAAGGAACCTACCTTCACAACTGAAACTTAGATGATAGTTACAAATACAACATTACATCCATACTTCAATACTTGTATCAGTTTACAGCTCAAACTTTGATTATATAATTGTGAATTGTGAATTGTGATTGGAGATTGAAAAATAATAATAAATGTTGTCAAAAATGAGATAATGCACAAAGTTAACTGAAGAAATTTAGTCATTAGTCAGATGAAGTAATGTATCCTCTAGATTCACAGAGCACCTTTTATTGTAGGTGATGGTGAATTAAGGTGATTTATAAACAGATATATGACATCTATAAACTTTGAGAATACCTGTTCATTTGTTGGCAGAGGAGGAGAAATATGAGTTACAACTGCCAGTTCATCTTTGTAGCCAGCAGCTGTAACCACTGGTCCATCAAGAGAGAGAATGTACCTCTGACAGATAAGGTAATTAAATCAGATTGTCATAAATCCAAACCAAAAAAGGAGCAAGCCAAGGAAAACACAAAATAGTATAGTGAAATCACATGGAAAAAAAAAAGAACACTGTTTTCCTAGTAATATATCCCTTAGTAGAAGCTTGAATTATAAAAAAGGACTCGACATACCTGTAAACCACCCTCAGTGAAAATACGAAGAGAATTAAGGTTGGTGATAGCAGCAACCCAACCACTTCCAAGTGCTATTGCTCTTACTTCTTCCCCCTCAAACCGCATAGACCACTAAGTTTGCATGAGGGAAATCAGAATTACACATCGATAACACATATTTTTAGTGAGAGAACTGATTAATGGATTAGTATGGCATATTTGTAATGGTAATTGCAAGAAGATATCAGCCAATACAGATAAAATATAAAGTGGGATTACCTCACTGTTATTTGCCCAGCTACTAAAGGGGCGATACATGAGTGTACTCATATTCTTATCACCTTTGCATGGATTAGCAAATACACTGCCATTCTCATTTAGAGAAGCCATTGTAAAACCAAAATAGTCAGTCATCGCAGATACACGTGGACCACTGCTGGTATCATGGAAATCTGTCTGCAGTTAAATTATGTGAACCAGTTAGTCATAGGATCATAAGAAAATCTCATTCAATTGGTAAATCAAGCAAGGTCAGTCAGTATTTTCAAGTTTGAGCTTTCCTCGACAAGTATGATGAAAGTACAACACAGACAAAGCATGTTCAAGTAGTACTTGACAAGTGACTTGGTGTTTTTTATACGTCCATCATCTCTGATTGACTTCAGGTGGTCAACTAAGAAACTTGAAGAGTCGATGCAACAAAATAATGCACCAAATCTTTGGAATTAAATCCAAACCATGTCTTCTCAATTTGGCTTTGTAGTCTTTATTTTGAAAATAGAACTACATATAATATGGTTTTCAGGGAAACTGTTAAACTATTGATAAGAGGATATAAATTTAGGATAACCAGATACCTCTATATGTGAAGATCCTTCATGTTCCACCGTGGTTACACTCCCTAGCATATTGTAGCACAAAAAGTGCCTCTTTCCAGGCTGTGCAGGTGTAGATCCAGGCTGAAAAGGTTCTTGCATTTTAGTTCCTGCAGTTACCATCATATTTCTAGATCCACTCTTTCCAGAGAGGTTTTCTTTATGACCGTAAAAAGCCTTCTTACGTGTTTCAACTTTAGAAACAGTTTCCAGCTCATCATTAACATCTTCCATTTCATCATCATAACTAGAGTGCTTACGGGATCTCTTTCTTCTAAGTGGCTCAAAGTCGTTATGGCTATCTTCATTGAGATCACTTAAATTACCTGATGCACAAGGTTCTTCTTCTTCGTCAAACAAGAGGAGGCCATTGCTGTTTTTGGAATATAAACCAGGAATATCTTCAGTTGGAGATTTCATTGTTGATGGTATAACTGATTCCCACACACCATACTTCCCCTTAACATCAATAACTGCCAATGCATTTCCCTCAGGCTTCCACGCCATGCAAGTTATGCATTCACTAAACTTTTGCCTCTCAATGTCCTGTTTCTTATCCACATCCCAAATAAGAATTTGCTTGTCTAAACCAGAAGTAGCAATATATTTCCCATTAGGAGACCATGATAAGAAGCAAATAGGCTGTAAATGATCACCACTAAGAGAAAAAAGCTTCTCAGCAGTGTCCCTGTCATACAACACCACATTATTTTTCAGACCTGGTACTGCTAACAATTCTCCATCTGGACTCCATGCAAGTATGTTCATTACTGAGACATCTGTACCATTGTTGGGAGCAATAGCCTTAAGGACATGAAGTGTACTCCCAGATTGGAGCTCCCAGTAAATGACTGTCCCATTTGAATCAAGTGAAGTTAAGTATTCAGTTTTAGGATCAAAAGCCAGGCTAGTGACAGATCCTTTATGCCCTTTAAGTACTCTTGCAATGGTTCCATCAATAGTATTGACAAGTTTAATGCCCTCATCATCACCAGCAGCAGCCAAAATTGTTCCCGACTTATTAAAAGCAACAGCACGAATTGGCAGGGTGAATCTAGTGATATTAGTTTCAAAATCTCCACCTACAGAAATACAAACGAATGCAACAGTGTGAATTGGCATCTTGATTACATATAGCCCTTATAGCCAGTAAATCCACACACATACCAACCAAACATATATGACAATCCATAAAACTCAAGCTAATTAGCAATTGAGGACAAATGAATGTGCATAGCAGTTAAATCTTTCTCACTCTTGACGATCAAGCAAAACTAACAAGAGGTTCATGTCACACAGATTAGTGAGCACAAAACAAGCAAATATCACGAGTAATACTTTGCTGGATCACCGTAGATCCATCTCAAGTCCAGTTCATATTACTTGTGCAATGAAAAAAAAGTAATTCTCTGTGTACATTACAAATAATAAATGTACACTGAGGAACATCATATGTCAAGTTCTGACTCATAAGTTTCTAACTCACTTAGATGCATAGAATGTGTCAGTATTAGTACTAATTTGGAAATGCATACATCAAACTAAAAAAGTGCTTCATTGTACAACGACACAAGTTCCGATTTTGAGATTTAACATATCAAAGACGAGAATCAAGATCAAGTAGCAGCTTTTCGATTAAGCCTTTCAAAACCTAAAAGATTCCAGAACCCCAATTTTTTCGTATACCATATATCACCAACAAAACCCAAGAATCCCAAATCTACACCGAATATTTCACACTCTGAAATCAGCGAATAAGTAATTCAAACAAAACACTAGCACACAGTAAAAGTATGAAAAATACCAGGGAATTTATATAACTTGACCGAGTGGTCAAGGGAGCCAGAAGCAAGGCAGGTGGAATTAGGGCTGAGAGCCAGCGCCGTGACTCCCTCGCGGTGGTTGCGAAGATACTTGGGGGCATTGGAAGGCGCGGAGGCATCGTGGATGCAGATGGCGTTGTCGGAGGAAGAGGCGGTGACAATGTGGCCAGCATCGGATGCCCACAGAATGGAGCAGACGGAATCGTCGGCAGCCGTGTGGGCTTCTCGGAGCTTCATCGTCCGGATCTTCATTTTTTATGTTTCTACTGTGGCTGAGGTAGTGAGGTGCGTAGCTTATCAATGTGAGAAATAGAATTGGAAATGGCGGTAAATAGGTTTGACAGAATTGGCGGGTTGAGATTCAGTTTTTCCAAACCTATTTGGATTTTCGCGCCAACTTTTTCTTAGCCAGTGAACAACGTGCTGCTCATTCTGACTCGGCCTCCTTAGAGTGTCCACAATGGGGGAGCCGCGGCCCGCGGCTCGGTGCGCGGCTCCACATTGCAGAGAGCCGAGAGCCGGGGCGCAGGGCCGGGAGCCGAGGGTGAGCCGCGGCCGCGGCCTTTACGCGGCTGAGCCGTGGGAGCCGCAGCCCTCCACTGCAGCGGGCCGCGGGATTTTTTTTTTTAAGTTTCGAAAATTACTTTATAAATATACACTCCCATTTCCATTTTTTCAACTCCATTTTACTTCCATTTTGCTCCGACAACCCGTTGGACCGATGGGATATACCCTCGCTGGCCCGTGTTTGTGAAGACGATCCGACAACCCGTTGGACCGAAGCAAACCTACTTCGCGAAAAAACAAGAGGGTGCTAGGAAGGATGTGGAGCGAGCTTTTGGTGTACTCCAAGCGCGATGGGCAATTATACGGTGTCCGGCTCGACAATGGCACGAAAATGATGTCGCAGACATCATGACTGCATGTATCATATTGCACAATATGATAATAGATGACGAAGGATTTGTTGCAGAGCGGTGGACACCGGAAGATGGTGCTAGTTCGAGCTCGGGTACTGCCATGGAGCCCCTGCAGATGGGTGTACCACGTAGTAATGAATACTTGATCCAACGGGACACCGACATGCGGAGCCAAATATCGCATTCATCACTGCAGGCTGATATGATTGAAGAGGTCTAGAACCGTAGAAGTAGCGCCATAGAGTGATTTGGGTTTCCCCCAGTGTTTTTAAACTAGATCACTTTCGTTGTATAATTTTCCTATTTTAATATAATACAACGAAATTATTGTTACATTTTTTTAGGTTGTAAATTTTTTTTGTTTACAATCCAAATTATTTTATTTTAATTAAATTTATAAATATCATAAATTTAAAGATTAATAAAATTTATTAGACATAAATTAAAAAATATTATTACAAAAGCAAACAAATTAATTTTATTTTTTGGAGAGGGCCACATTTCGTGGCCCTATTGTTATTATACATTTCGTGGCCTTTACCATTGTGAAGGCCACAAGAGAGCCACGAATGGTGGCCGGGCCACCATTGTGGACACTCTTATTACTCCCTCCATCCCATAAAATATGTCACACCTATGGGACGGCACGAGATTTTAAGAGGTTTTATTTTGTGTGTTAAATGAAAATAGAAAATATAATTTTTATATTAACGTGAGATTGAATTTTTTTTCTAAAAATGAAAATGTGACATCTTTTGTGGAACAAACTAAAAAGGAAAGTGTGACATCTATTATGGGACGAATGAAGTAGCATTTTACGTCTATTTTAAATTTAAGGGTATAGTATTATTTATATTTTATTGATTTTCATTTAAACTCGCTCCTTGTCTTTGAAAAATAATTTTATTTTAGAGGGATGATGTGATATTTTAGAGTTCTTAATCAATGTATAAAGATTATCAAGTTCAATTATTTTAACTCTAATAATACTACACTACTGCAAGAATACAGTATCGTAGTAGTATTTCAAGTGTCGATCCACAGGGAGGCAAGATTGCTTACACTTAATATGACTACACAAAGCATATAAAGATTTTGTTTTGATTTTGAGATGGTTAACTAATTTAAGCTACTAAAATGAGATTTTTAACACGAGAAAAAGAAGTCACTCCAATTTGCTCTCTAAGCTTGCGTTGTTTTACACCATTTACAACGAAACATACGACGGGATTATAATTATCAACCTAATCGCGTGCACTGAACATGTCTACGACGTATAGTTCACAGTCAGCTGAACACTTGTTCCATGAACCAACTTTCAACGACATTTAGTTCCTGCGGATGCGCGGGAACAAACGTCGTCTACTATAATTACTTACCTAATCCACTATCAATTTATCCCCTGAACAGTTCTGATTCGATAGCACACCAACAATCAATCAATCATAAACTATGTTAAAGAGACAATAGTTAAGGAATTAACAACACTACATCTTTAGCAAGAAAACGTAGAGTTTAATCATAGCAAACATTGTTGGTATCAAAACACATGATTCGATGGTGTGAAAACATCCATACAAGCCTAGATTACAACTTGGAGCAACATAGAGAGCTTAGCCTAAAAACATGGTGAAATATGCAATAAAAACCGTAGGAAGCTTGCTCTCGTTGAGTGGAATTGGGATTCCGAAACGGAGCGTTGGAATGATGGCAGAAACTCCCAATTCGCCGCCCCTCTTTCCTCAATTTCTTTTTTTGTTTTTAATTCCCCATCCTCACGTCACTTCCTCCCAATTTTTTAATCCCTTCACTTTTTGTTGACTACTCCCTAATGTCCCATCCGTCCCCCCTTTCTCCTCTTTACCAGCCTTTTCTTTTCTGCATCCTCTGGAAACTGCCGTCAACAGCTCACGAAACTGCCAAATTGCAGTTGCAATTTATCTACCCGGCCGGGTACATTAATGGGCATAAAATTAACCCGGCCGGGTGGCCAATTTTGAGAGCATTCTGGACTCACCAGCCTCGCGAAAATCACCCGGCCGGGTGGTATTTTTGGGCATGAAATTAACCCGGCCGGGTGGACACTTTTGAGAGCTTTCTGCACAGCTTTTCACCCTCCGAGCTTCCTTCTTTGTTTCACCATTTACTCCTCTTCCTACACCATAAAACACACTTTTGCAAGCATCAAACTATAAAAATCATGTAAAGTTATGGGAATAAAAATGTAAATTTGATTCACATCAAGGGAACATCATTTTTGGTCCATGAACTTTGCCAAAGTATCATTTTAGGTCCATGAATTTTGAAAATATCATTTTAGGTCCGTGAACTTTAAGTTAGTATCATTTGAGGTACTTTTTACTATTTCCAAGTTTTGTTGGACGAAAATACCCTCAATACCTTAAAGTGTATATATTTTTAATAAATTTATCATATACTCATATTTTTTTATAAATATCTTTACAATATATTTTTGACAAATTTTCTAAATATAATTTGACCTTAAATATTACTCCTATCACTTAATTTTGTGACATGCAAGTAAAATTGCTTCTTCAATTTTTTTATTAATTATTTTTAAAAATTGAATAAAGAACTTTCTTTAATAATAAAAAATTGAATAAAGATCTTTTTATAAATATCTTTACAATATATTTTTGACAAATTTTCTAAATATAATTTGACCTTAAATATTATCACTTAATTTTGTGACATGCAAGTAAAATTGCTTCTTTAATTTTTTATATTAATTTTTTTTAAATTGAATAAAAAACTTATAATAAAAAACTGAATAAAGATCTTTTCTTGCATGTCACAAAATTAAATGATAATATTGAAGGTCAAATTATATTTAGAAAATTTGTCAAAAATATATTGTAAAGATATTTATAAAAAGATCTTTATTCAATTTTTTATTATTAAAGAAAGTTCTTTATTCAATTTTAAAAAATAATTAATATAAAAATTGAAGAAGCAATTTTACTTGTATGTCACAAAATTAAGTGATAATATTTAAGGTCAAATTATATTTAGAAAATTTGTCAAAAATATACTGTAAAGATATTTATAAAAAAATATGAGTATATGATAAATTTATTAAAAATATATGCACTTTAAGGTATTGAGGGTATTTTCGTCCAAAAAAACTTGAAAATAGTAAAAAGTACCTCAAATGATACTAACTTAAAGTTCACGGACCTAAAATGATATTTTCAAAGTTCACGGACCTAAAATGATACTTTGACAAAGTTCGTAGACCAAAAATGATGTTTCCTCTGATAAATTTATTATTTTTGCATCGAATTACGCCCTTCATCTCTTCAATTATGATGTAAGAACCCGACGTTATAAAAAATATGAATAGAGGGAGTTAGGGAGCTATTAAACAGGAAAATTGCACAAAGATCTAATGAACAAAAACTATAGTTTGTGAATGGTGATAAAATAAAGGTAATTGACTATGGGTAGTGATAATTGATAAAATAAGGACAATTCATAGCCTAATTATTACTTATGGTTAAATGTGATCAAATAAAGGTAATTAACGTCCCTGCATCGACTAGGTTATGAATCAGCTATAATTTATCACCATTCACAATCAACAATGGCTAGGTCATAAATGAAATGATGTTACGTTAATTCATAACTACAAAGTTTCACAACTATGAATTCTAGGCAAATAGTGTCAATATAAAAGTTTCGTAACTACAACATTTTCGCGCATCAATGAAATTGCAAGATAGGGGCAAATAATATGAGAGATGCTACATACAAGTTTCAGCAAAAAAAAAATCCAAAAATTTAAGTTCAGTGACCAAGAGAGAAGATCTCTAGTAATCAAGAAACTCTACAGTTTCACATGTTTCAGCAGAGAAAATATCACAGAAAGATGGAATTCAAGTATTTACAAGACGTGGGAGAGAAAGGATGCTTATCATTCCAATGGCATGATGTGTTTGATACTTATCTGTCAGTGGAGATACTTACCAGAGTTTAGCATTTGAGCAATTTAGCGATCATGAAAATTCTCGAATCTAACATAATCCTAGTTAGGATAATGAGCAATCAACCAACTCAAGCAATTATAGTGCCTAAAAAACTCTATCAAGTGCCTTCCTCTAGTCAGCATCTGCGGTCTTTAGTTTCACCTAATTGTATTAGTGACCGGGAGAAGCACACCAAAAAAGAGATGGAATACCGGAAAGGAAAAAATGTATAATGTTGAATTTGAATCCAATCCATCAACCCAGGGGAATTAACTAGCAAAAAGACGATGCTTGAATGCCAAGACCACAAGGAACAACATCCCAGATTTTGTTACAAAATTTGCTAACAGAGTAAAGCTACCAAAGCGTGGTTAGACAATATAGGTTAGAATTTGGAAGTCAGTGTGTAGACCTGAAATAGCACATGATGCCCTTAGGAAGGGATAGGGAGGCTATGCTACCAAAATAAATAAATAAATGTCACTGAGAATCAAGCATGATTTTGCAATCATACTTCAGACAGGGAAAAAACAAAACAAATAGCTCAAAAGTTCTGTCCACACATTAAGATCAGTAGCTTAAAACTAATCAAAAATCATGTCTGCCAGTAGCAACTTGGTATTTTGAACATCTACTTGGTCACACAAATATACTCCTATTAATGATTTCCCTTAGATAAACCTTTGCCAGCCATCCTCGGGGGCAGTAAGTCAGTAACTCAAGAGTTCAACTGGGTATATTCAAATAAAATAAGTATGTTTTCAGCATTGTAAAATCATAAAGGAAATGTCAGTCTATGATAAAACAGGCTGGCATCAAATATCACATATAGCCATATAGGTGATGTATTTGGATTATGATAAACTACTTGACGTTATAACATTACAAAATCCATGTCCCCTATTCATGATCACCATTGTTTTGTTAAAAACAATGCATGATCAATTGCTTAAGGCATATTTTGCCATTCCACGATTTATATAGACTACTGCAAAAACTAGCTAGATTCTCAGCTTAGTACAGCATAACTCTACCATAGAACGATCTAATTATGATACAACAGTTCATCTTCCCAATAATAAGCAGAACTTAATGTTTCAAAGGCAACACATTTAGACATTTAACACAGAAAGGTAATAGGAGTAACTCTTTATGGAAACTTTAAAATTGACAAATCAGTAGGTAAGAGAATCCCAAATAAATTTTCCGGAACGACAGAGAAAATATTCAACAAATATAAAATGACTACAACAATATATGCCCAAGTATTTCAGGTGTATGGTAAAACCAAGTTATACAACACAGCTTACCTAGTAAAGAATGGTGAAACTGAAACCCTTTACCCAACAAAAGCTCTCCATATTTAACATCAAGGATGAGAATTATAACCATTAACTGTCGACTCAGGAACCACCAGAGCAGACTTCTGCATTTCAACACTCCTCACTTCCTGAATCCCATTTTCACCATCCTCATCATCCAATTCCAAAGTGAACTGTGAATTATCTAGCTGCATACTCCCACCATTTCCAACTCCAAGGGGCGTATAACGCATAAAATCCCGATTAATGCTATACGTCTTGCAGACCAATGAGAACACCCCAGCAGCTATAGTGATTAACAGAGCCAAATGGCAGTTAAACTGCAGGGTTGCAATGGCACGCCCACGATGATATTCGGGATGCCCTTTGCACTTAATGGTAAAATTCCCCCTACTCCTAGCGTGCAAAGCACACCCATTAGCAATGAAGTTGGAGTAAAACGAAACCCCCATTTGCAGAGTCCACATCCCCTGTAAGACTAACCCAACGCCTCGGCCCAATTTCGGATAACTCGATTTTGATCCCTTCAGTTCAAGTATGGTGGAGAATAGACACACAGCAATAGGCACTAAAATTAAGTCATAGTAGCGATTCTCAATCCCACTCGGATCCTTGTTTTGCGCGTAGAACAGCAGAAATTCCTCTCCAAAGGCGAACATATAGATTACATTTAGTAACTTCGAAGGAAATCGAAGTGACTCTATGATGCTCGACAAAATGCCTAAACCGGAATATAACAGAAAAAGCAAAGCGATTGCGATCACTTCCAACTGTAAGACCACACCTGTACTATCCTTGGAGCTAGCGGCATCGGAGAGAGATATTAAAGAGTTGACGATTGAAAGGATCGACACAATTGAGATCAGCAGAAACGTTACCGTGGATAGAAACGACGCCGTTGCAGGGCGATGAGTTTTCGGAGGGGAAGGCTCAGAGGTAGAGATTTGTTTGAGAGAAATGGCGGCGGAGGCGAGGGATTCCAATCCGCCGATGAGGATTAAGGTGGCGCCGGCGACTGTGTAGGTGAACAGTCCCATTGTTTGACTTTTTCTTATTGTAAAGGTGATCTCGAGAGGTTTTTTCTTTTTTTATTCTAGAATATAACTAACGTTTCTCAAGTGTACTGCACTTTTTTTTATTCCGGAATTAGGAAAAACGCATGATCCTCATACGTCACTCATTAATGAAACGCATGACCGTAATGCGTTTTATGGTAAGATGCATGAGCGTGATGCGTTTTTCAAAACGCATCACACTCATGCGTCTCTCTTCAAAACATCAAATAGCTTTGTAGTTCAGTGGTAAGAGCATCTCCAGCGGCGGACGTCCGGCTCGGACCTCGGCGACGGGCGACCGGGCGTCCGCCATTATGGCAAAAGGGGTCGGATACGCCCATCAAGGTAGGACGTCGGACGTCCTCGGATATCCGAGTGACGTCCGAGTGGACGGGCGCCATTGTGGGGTGGGGGTAGGACGTTCGGTCGGTCGTCCGGTATTTTTGATTTTTTTTAACTCTATATATACGGCTCGTTGAACTTCATTTCTTTCGCACCACTTGTGTTAACAAGTTTCTCTCTCTACATCTCTATTTTCAAGTATATCTAGAATGACTAGTGACTGTGATAGCGAGGATGAAATCGAGGTCGCTGTGGAAGGTGCGATAGATAGGCTGCTACAGCAGAGGGAGCAGCGGCGACAGCAGGCGGCGGTACCTCGTCCGATCTATCGTCGAACTACAGTACCCCGTGACCGCATTGCTGCACATATTCGGTTGTATCAGGACTACTTTGCCCCACAGTCGCGTTTTGGGGATGCCTTATTCCGGCGGCGTTTTAGGATGCATCGTCCGCTGTTTATGCATATCGTGGGTGCTTTAGAGAGAAGATACCTGTATTTTAGGATCAGGGAGGATGCAGCGGGCAAACCCGGACTCACGCCCTTACATAAGTGCACTGTCGCAATCAGACAACTGGCGTACGGAGGCGCAGCCGACATGTTCGACGAGTACCTCCACATTGGCGAGTCGACAGCCATCGAGTGTCTGCATAATTTTTGCGCGGGCGTGAGAGGGATATTCGGGGAGCGGTATCTTCGTAGTCCGAGCCCCGAAGACTGCCAGAGCCTGATAGATATGCATGGGTCGGTGCACGGGTTCCCTGGGATGTTGGGCAGCATAGATTGTATGCATTGGGAGTGGAAGAACTGCCCCGCCGCCTGGAAGGGGATATACACTACCGGCTTCAAAGCCAAGCATCCCACGATGATCCTTGAAGCTGTAGCTGACTACCGGCTGTGGATATGGCATGCTTATTTCGGAGTCGACGGGTCGAACAACGACATCAACGTCCTCCAGTCGTCGCCCCTGTTCAACGATCAGTGCAATGGCGTTGGTCCCGCCATCAGTTTCGTCGTCAACGGCAACCAGCACAATATGGGATACTATTTGGCGGATGGGATATACCCAAACTGGCCCGTCTTTGTGAAGTCAATCAAGCATCCGCTCGGAGAAAAGAAGACATACTTTGCGAGCCGTCAGGAAGCAGCGCGCAAGGATGTGGAGCGGACATTTGGTGTGCTCCAGAGTCGATGGGCGGTAGTGAAGGGTCCTGCACGACAGTGGTATATTCCCAATATCGGCGATGTCATGTACGCATGTATCATAATGCACAACATGATTGTCGAAAACGAAGCTGAGGAACTGACTCAGTGGACCAATAAAGATAATACGGGTACAGGTCCAAGTCACGGCGTGACCACCGCGAATGTGAATATGGGGTACCTCATGGAGAGGTTCAGCGGTTGCATGCATTTGCCGACATGCGGCAAACAGATGCCCATGTTCGACTTCAGCACGATATTATCGAAGAGGTTTGGGCGCGGAGGGGTTGACGTTGATGTATGTTTTCTTTAAATCATGTATGTGTTTTTTAATGAAGTTGTTAAAGTGTTTTTTAATGAAGTTGTTAAATTTTCCCGTTCGTATTCGTGTTGAAATTTTTATTTCCGTAAACGTAAATTGCATAATAATTTGTGAATTTGTGATTTATTTTATTGCGGGAAGTCCTAGTGGGAAGGGCGATGGGAATGGCGAATTGTGCAGGGGAAGTCCTACTGACGTGGCAGTGGGATAGGAAGTCCTAGTGACGTGGCATGAGGTATTTTTGGGAAGTCCTAGTGGATGTCCGAGTGGGACGGGCAACCACTGGAGATGCTCTAAGAATGCCATATTGTGGCTATGGATATCTGTGTTCGAATCCCAGCTGCCACAGGACAAATTTTTTAGATACCCCTATATATGACTTAAATTCTCATTTCGTGAACTTGAAATTAGAAGTAGATTTGCTACTATACAGCCAAGAATTTTTTAGAAAGTCTCCGTATACATGCATATATATAATGTGTATATGACATTGATATGACTTGGTGTTTGTTATATTCCTAGATATCTCTCCATTAAATCTGCAAATCAGTTATTATAATTTTTATGATTGTAAGGTCCTTCATATTATTTTTTATGTAATTATTAAAATAAGCTTGTGTTGTGTGCTTCATATTATTTTGTGCCAATCATAATATTGCTGCGTAGTTTTATTGTTAGTTTTATACTTTTAATAATTTAACTACTATGCTAATCTGTAATTTATCGACAAAATTTAAAGCATAATTAATTTTTATTGGTCATAATTTTTGTTATATTAAACACTTCAAAATAATTGTAGTGTGACTGCTGGGATTCGAACCCAGATCTCCATAGCCACAATATGGCATTCTTACCACTGAACTACAAAGGTATTTGATGTTTTGAAGAGAGACGCATGAGTGTCATGCGTTTTACCCTAAGACGCATGACCCTCATGCGTCTTTCAATTAAAATAAAAAAAAAATTGAAAAACGCATCACGCTCATGCGTCTTACCATGAAACGCATTACGGTCATGCGTTTCATTAATGGGTGACGCATGAGGGTCATGCGTTTTTCTTAAATCTGGAAAAAAAAAGTCTAGTACACTTGAAGAAGGTTAATTCTAAGAATAAAAAAAGAAAAAACCCTGATCTCGAGAGAAGCGGGTTGAGAAGAACCGAGAAGAGTATGAAATGTTCTCAGTGAATCATAAATTACCATTATACAGGGTCGGTAAATTTAATTACTATACGGTAGATTTTCCCAGTCGTTGGTGATTTCAATATCGGTCGTGTTCCCATCAGCAAATCGAACAGTAATTATCGACCGTGCGTAAATGTGAAAGAGGCCACAATTGATATTTGTCGTATATGAATTAAAGTATACTCCTCCGTAGAGGTTTAAATTTAAAAAACGGACTGTCCAAAATAAAATGTAAACGTACTTGGAATTTGGGACTCCAAATCCTTCAACTTCTAATTGATTATTTGTTTGGTGACAAAATGTAAAGAGTGTCCACAGTGATGAACATCGGAACAGCCACCCAACCGCCACAAAAAAATTTATACCGCTACAAAAACACTTTCACAGCCACAAAAATTTGTCCAGCCCAATAGACAGTCATGCCATAACCACAAATCATATTATTTTATCAATTGTTGGTATATTTTAATTAGACTAGAACAAAATTAAGTGGACAAAAATAAATTGAATGGAATGGAATGGAATGGAATGGAAAAAATTAATTGGGAATAGATATTTTATAGAAATAAATTCAGAAAAAATATTTAAAAAAATTTAAAAAATTTACACCGCCAGCGACGCCGGTAAACCGCCCCCACCGCCCCTTCCATGCCGCAAACGCGGCGAATCACCCATCCGCCACCCCCCTACCCACCGCGGCTGTGCATTTCCAGCAGTGGCCAGCCGCGGCGGAGCCGCTGTGGACACTCTAATAAGATAACTTTAGATGAAAATATTTGGTAAGATTAGTCCAAATAGCCCAAGGTAAGATTTTGTATGTTATCATTTGGTATGTTGGAGTACTGTATATTTATGTTTTGTGTTGGTTGAATCCAAAAATTTCGATTATGGGGTACAGATGATTGTCGATATTGCAATGGAGCAGTCACTGTCTTGTCGCCATTGAGTCTTCTTATAAAGTGATTATTATCTTAATCATTCATAATATTTAAAACGTTTCAAGTAACTAAGTGCCAAGGCAAATTTTCCATGGCAGAGAAGGTGCCAAGGCAACCGTAAGGAGAAAGCCTTACAACCACCATTAACAACCATCATCATCGAGTCATTAGGGAAATTAAAGGGTATAGTCCCAGCCGAGAGCACCAACGACAACCTTTGCGGGCCAGCTGCGGACCACGGACCAAAGACGGGCATTAGAGAGAGAGGCCGTGCATGTGAAACAGTGTACAATCCCACAACTTTGCGGCATTGCTTTTCCTAGCCAAATAATGAACAATCACCGCGAGTGGACTAATTATTCATTGGCCCAGCAGGCTTTCTCCAAGAAACAGAAGAGCCAGAATAATATATCTATGACTACAAGCCCAATCCAACAATATCCTATTAATAAAACAGGCGTAATTGGTAGGTACGGAGTAGATTAGCTTCCCTTTTATAAGCTAGCAATTGATATAATTGCCATTTCTATTTCAAAAATTTTTTTGCACCACGTGCACAATTCTTGGAACAAGATATTACATAGATTTAATTTCTGCCAAAACATACTTAATTAAATTGCTGCCAACCATTGCACATGCGCAATTCAAGAAACAAGTTGATATAGATCAAATTTCTGTCGCAAGGCACTCATTGTTAGAGACATTTCTTAACATTTAGGTAGTATACAAATGATCTTGTGTAATAAGAACCCTGTGATAAAGGTCCACCTTAATCTTCTTTCATTGCAAATTATAAAGATTATAAACACACATTCAACAATGAATGTAGTTCAAATGAAGCCAATTCCACAACCTGCGAAATTTACAAAATAAATAAACCAATAGATATTTATCAGTTTAGTTTCAAATCTGTAATTAAACCAAAAAAAAAGGGCATTTACCAACATGAGAGAGAGAGAGAGAGATGGGGAATTGAAAAGGATGATCTGAAGTTAAAAATACATAATGCACAGATAAACGACGCTATACACATTGCCAGAAGACAATGCTGAGAAGAGAAACATGGAATTCTGCTATAATCTGTTACAACCCCTTCCCACCCTTACCTGTTGAATATCATTCCAGCAGGAAATAACTACCAGAAACATACAGACTATTTTTTCAACCGCAAAACCAAATATAATAATAATGAAATAATAAAAGACTCTACAGTTATTATCGGCCAATGCCTTTCTATATATACAGATCAACGCCAGCGTGTTGCTGGCTTAAAGAGCACAACATTGTCGGGTTCAAGCAATTGCCTCCTCGTGGTTGTTTGATTCGTCCAGTGGCTAACTGAGAATGACAGCAAAGTCTGGGGGAATATCAAACGAGAGATCTTTTGACTCAGAAACTTACTAGCATGAATGAAAAGACTGTTTATCCTTAAAGAAGAATACAAATGTACCTCACGGCATCATAGAAAAGGGGACTGCCGGATCACAGAGATGCTGCCAGAAACCCACGGAACCTCTGAACCCTTGTATGAGCGCACGTTCTTGCTGGTTTATTTTCTCTTCTCCTTCCTAAACGGATAAAGTAGTCTTCTGTGTCTAGGACATAGGAGATCTGAAACACATTATCATTAAACAATGGTAAACCTAAAAATGCTTACTATAAACAGAGTTCAGATACCAAGTAAAACAGAATCAAGATTCAAATATAGCTACCAAATAGGTAGAATTAATAATATAAAATCCAGTCTATTCAGCATAAAGGCACATGCATTAGTGTCACTACAAAAAGCTAGGAAATCAGGAATATTTACTAGCCTAAAAAGGAAACAAAGAGGTTTTTAATTTTCGGTAAATACTTAAAGAATGTAATCATTCTGTGCATTAGATATGGAATTAGTATTGCGATCTACAAGCTCTACCATAGGCCGCAGAGCAGAGTCACAAGAAGTAACTACTAAGTAACTCGAATAACATATGAGATCTCTAATCCCCATTTCCTGTGTCTACCAAATTACCATGCCTAAGAGCATGCCAATAAACATTTAATCTGTAAGAGCATGCCAATAAACATTTAATCTGTCCCTGACCGGCCATCCCTGTATTTTAATTTTATTTGTGGAAATTGTAGATCTTCAATGTCTGTAAACTACAAAGGGTGCAAAATTAAATTAAATTAAATTAAATTAAGACATAAATATTGAATATTGAGCTTAGAGTTGGATCAAGATATTAGTTATTGGTGGTTAAGTTTGTTCCTCAAAGATTCGCTAGATTAGAAATCCTTATTTGTATTGGTAAAACAAGAATGATTTACCTGGTTCCTATGAAAGTGTATATATTTCACTTTTTATATAAAAGTGTGAAGTGTGAACAGTTATTGACTCAAAATTCCAACATATACAAAAAGGGAAAAGATGAATAATACCTTGAATGAGGAGGCAGCCATCTTGCATTCCAACCCATGCATTATCATAACATTTTCTGTAGCCATAGATAGTGCAGTAGATTCATCAAGATTAGCATACTTTTGCAAATTCCTGCAACGTGTTACAAGCCAATCAGGCTTTGAGATGAACCAATCAAAATTGAGCAGAAAACCAATCAGTTTTACTGTACGTGAAATATAGAGCTCAAGAGAAAAATGATTATCCAGTAAGTATATCTTTCCCGTCTTCTTGTCATTGATTTTGCCTGGAAATAGTTCAGTTTGAAGGAGCAATAATAGTAGGCAGTAGCTCTAAATGTCTCCAGATCTAAAATCGTTACTTTTACAAGGCATAACCTTACCAAAATCAATGTCTTTCAAATTTCACGCAATCAAGTGGTTTCCTTGCTAATCATTCCGGTTACCACGTGGAAATTACAGAAAGTGGCATATACGTAATTGGTAACTGGTAGACAATCAAATGCAGAAGTGCACAAGCTATTCACTATATCATAAATGTCCAGCAAATAAATAAGCAAAAAAGAACTTATTGTTGTGACAACCATGTATGATCCCAGTAATCCACAGGTTCAATTCATGCCATATTCAATATTCCAAAGACCAAAGTGTTTACATGTAAGGAAACAACTGCAACCATCCCTGCTGATTTATACATTTGGTTCAGGAATGCCAGGGCGTCAATCCACGGAATTTAACCATTTCTTAAAAGAAAGGGACGCTCCTCTATTTCAAGATTGGACTGATATCAGTACCTATTCAGCATTACTGGTGATGACAACTTTTTCCCGTGAGCAACCGAAAGATAATCGTTATGAAGATAGGATGAAAAATTAGGATCTACTGAAACAGCAACTACTTCTGACTTCTCATTTCCGTCATCCATTAATTGGATAGATAAGCGAGTGGGTGAAGTCGTCTACAAGAAACATGAAACAACTGAGCAACAAATTCATAGGTAATACACAAAGCAAGTTAATGGGTTTAAGGAAAGCTATTTATTAAGTGAAACCTACACACTGAAACCGGTATATATTCTCTTCATGCAAGAGGACATGGACGTTTTCGTAATAAACTGAATCAACATACTTCTCAGGTTTCCTAGAATCTTCATATTCATACAACTGAATAAGTTTACAGTCCACTTCATCACTTGAAACAGTTTGGAGCTGCAAAGGAAGTGAAGTACTTAAGTAATGTGAGGATATTGAACTCAGGAAAATCCAGAAGAAGCTAATGAAGTTTACCTGTTTGACCAGCTTATATATTAACTTATCTAAAGTGAAGAGCATATAAGACTGGTTTCCAATCAATGATCGACAATCATCTTCAAATTTCGTATTATCAGAAGATCCATCAAGTAAATTAAACAATGAGCTCGTGAACCTGCACACAACTTACAGCTAAATAAGTTAAGCAATATGGCTACAAGAAGTTCAGAAACTATACTATGCCTTCAAGTTACCTGGTATAAGGATCAGAACTATCATCATTTGTTGTTCGCCATTTACTTTCAGCAGATAATGAATTCACCTTAGCTGACAATATTCTCTCATACAGTGTCTGGTAACATAGAAAAGAATATTATTCACTATTAAAATCAATATCATAGGAAATGCTTAACCAGTGAAGCATCTTTGCTGCTTCATAGAGTTTCTATGATCTTTTTATGAACTTCCCCCTCTCATGATCACAAAGTAACTTGATCAAGAGTTAGGATGATGGATACAAGTGGTATTACTCCAAAGCATTACAACTACCATGAGATAAAATGAGTGTGCAAAAAATTTATAACTTCATACCTGGTGCAGCCGAAACAACACATAAAAGGTGTCATTTCCATAAAAAAACCGCTGATCCTTCTTCCCAACACCTAGTATTGGAGATGCCGTGTGCTTTGACAGAGGTTTGCAGGTCATAAGAAAACGTTCGGACTGTGGTACTGATGCACCATCTGCTCCTGTATCGTGAGCTTCGCTATTGTTCTCAGCCTCACCTTCACTCTCGGCTTTACCATTAAGGTCGTTGTCTCCGTCGTCCTCTTCATCATGCTCTTCACGTGAGCAATCATCTGCAGCAGACTCACTGCCGGAAACGTCTTCTCCAGCCTCAGAAACATTCTCACTCTCCTCATCATCTGCATCTTCATCGTTTTCACCTGCAGCATCTGCACAATTCTCTTCACAAATCCCTGTTTCATATTGCACGCCATCAGTGCCGCGATCTTTCAGAGGCAATGTTGGTGTAGTATCATCCTGATAGGCACCATAATTATCTTCAAAATCCCCATTAGGGGACAGCTCACCCTCTTCTTTCTCATTTTTATAAGGACCAATCACATTTTCCTTGTATGCAGTTAGTCTAGATCCTTCTGCAAGCTCACCATTTTTCGATTGATTCAATCTCACAGTCTCCCCAGCCTGTTCCCACAAGAATTAGTTTGAGAAACAACTGAATAAGTATAAAGTACAACATTTTACACATCTAACTAAGTGAAAAAACCAAAGATATAATATAGCAATCCAACAGAGAGAGGGCATGCACATATATAGCACAAGTATTGAATGAGAAGGGGGCAAAAAGGGGAAGCATAGCTCTGAATGTCTAGCCAAAAGGCTTATGTCCATACCTCTAAAGAGTGTAAATCTCCTGTGATAGGTTTGGCTCCATTATTTTCCTCAGAGTGGCCATTATTTAATCGCAATAGGTTTGCACCATGCCCTTGAAATTGTGAAACTTTAAATTAATTAAGAAAAGACAAAGTAAATTAAATTATAAATTCTATTGTCTGCCAGCCAAAATTGTATGTGTGAAACAATTTTCACAAACCAATACTGCGAACTTAAGTATCAGAATGTATAAATGCTCCATTATGTATCCTAAATGCATACATACCAAGATTAGCATCTGATCCAGAAGAAAGAGCTGCATCAGTGTTGGTTAATCTTTCACCAGCTGTAAGCCCTACCTTAGCATCTACATTCTTTAAGCTAAGCCTGCCTGAATTGTGTTGAGGAGAAGTAGACAATTCACCATTGCAGTTGGGCTTTGGTTGCTTAAAGTTTGTCACAGAAGCATCAGCATGGGGACTATCTTCACCTTCTGTTGTACCTGTGACAGTATGCTTAATCATTTGATGCTTTGAAGCATCATCTTTGGTAGCCACGTTTGACTGTGGCCTGGGGTGAATGCCCAGCATTGGCTCAAGAAAAGTTGTCCAGAATCTCAAAACTTTATTCATTTGTTCTTTTGTTGAGCAGACTTCTTCGCATGAGTATTCGATAATCTTATAAACATCATCATGAATCTCAGTATCTGAATATTCAAATTCAATGTCTGGAACAATAGAGTGTCTATTTCCAGCAACAATACTAAGAAGCACACTATCCTCTTTCTGCCTTTTCTCCTTGACTTCTTTTATTTCTGCCACTAAAGCTGCCCGTTGAGGAGCATGAATCAATATCTTTTCAGAAAAAGTAAGAAAAAAAAGGCAAATATCTTTGATTTGTATATGGTTTCCGGATGATTTATGGATAACTATAATAACCTCATGCCAATTGTTCAATACTTAGCCTCATTAACAAATTAGAACTATGCTGACCATCAAAAAGATGAAAACATAGCACAAGAAGATGAATAGCAGATTGTTGCACACAAGTGACTTATACTTATACATTGTGACAGCCATGTTAATAGACTATGAACCCACAACAAAAGGGTAGACTGACGTATGATTTCACAAATAACTAAGGGTTCTTAGTGACAGTAGGCAATAGAAGATTCAAGAGGTAAAAACACAACACTACCAAGCTTAACAGAAGATAACAATTTGATAAAGAGAGGTGTATGAGCATGTGTAGTGGGGGGGGGGGGGGCTCGGAAAAACAACCAATGGCAAAGACTTCAAGTCCAAAGGGAAAGCAGATAGCAAAAAACCTAGTGCTTATCGCACTAAACCGAACCTAAGTACAATTTGTTTACTGCTTTAGGGTTCAGTAACAATCCTTAAAAAGCAGATAATATTCCAGATATAGAACAATACTAACAACTGGAAGAATATACTATAGGTCCAAACTCACCTTTTGTGCTCAAGTTCTTTGAATCTTGTTGCTTGAAGTAGAAACTTCGGTGGTCAAGAGATTTGTAATGGTTCTTAGAATATATGTCAGCCCAAATTTTGTTAAAATCCAAACGACACTTGGTCCAGTCCTCCTGCTTCTGCTTAAGTCGGGTTAGGACAACAGGCAATGCATGAGACGGATTTTTACGCAAAATGTCCATCACATCAAGACCATGGTCACCGTATAGGCGTTCAATGCATCTTAAATTCAGAGCTACAAAAAGAAAGAGAAGCACCCCTTTATCATTGATATGATGATATGAATACCTCTACACTTTTGCTTGGTTTGGGGGGGGGGGGGGGTCAGAGTTGAATAGCTCTTTTGAGATAAGTTCCTACTCAAGATTCTACAATGACAAACCTGTAAAATGGTCTTCGATCCGTATGTGACTGTCTGAATCAGTTGATTTGTTATTAATACTGTTCAAAAGCTCCTCTGCTCGCTTCGCTGTTGAACTGACAGACTCCAATAACAAGTCTAGCTCAAATCTGATACATAAATCAAATGAAACCGAACAATATCATATATGGGGTTGCAGAAATACAAGGGGACACAGCTCCTATGCAGTGAATAAAAGTATAATAAACATCAGACTAGCTATAAAACTAATAGTTAGCATATACAGGACAAGATGGCCAAAGTCTTTGGTAACATACCTATCATCTTCACACCTAAAGAGGCTTTCTTCATACTGGTTTCTTCGCATGTGTTTAAAAGAATAATCCTCACTACCAGATGTCACCGACACCCAATGATCATTCAAAACTTGAGCACCAAGCTCTGACCTCTGGCTAGCTAAGGGTATTGGATACTACAAGAGAAAATCCGAGATAACAAAATATTAAAAAGAGACAGCCGTTACTCCCTAACCATGGTTTCAAAATCAACACAAATCATTCTCACATCTTCAGGAAGAAGCCGGTAACTGGGAGAGCAGCGTTGACAATTGGAAAGGTCCAGCTCTTGAATGGACTTTCCCCAGTATTTCAAATTGTATCTATCTTTCTCTTTCCCTCCTTCCACTTCACGTTTTGGCTCTTTCTCTTTTTCCTCTATTTTGATAGATTTTGACGTATTTCCTTCATTCCATAATGTTTCTGCTATCAAGAAAATTCTCAGAATAAGAATCCAAAAAGCTTAGTGACAGCTGATAGCTGCAATAATTGTACTGTGTGGGGGGGGGGGGTGGCACCGGCAATTGACACAACAGAAAAAGGAATTATTTTGTAGATGCACGAGTATATAAAGGGAATTGTTACATACTTTTGCCCATAACACCAGCCAAGAAACCCTCTGCAGGATACACACTTGATTAGGAACGAAAACAATTTAATCAAAGTTACAAGCTCTTCAAAGCAGAATATATGATTACCTAAACGTTCACAGTGCTCCAAAAATTCCTTGAAGCCTTCCATAAGATCAGGAAATTTACCAAGTAAATCAGCAACCTGTAAAAAACCTTGTATAAGAACTGGAAAAATGAACTCATGAACATATCCAACTAATATACTCCCTCCGTCCCAACTAAGTTGAGTCGTATTCCTTTTTGGATGTCCCAACTAATTTGAGTCATTTCCTTTTTTAACTAAAAACAAAGAATCCAATCACTCTTACTTTATTCCATCACCTACTTTACTCTATCTTCATCTCTTCTACTTTTCAACACAATTTCTTAATTTCCATGCCCAAAAGTTTTGACTCAACTTAGTTGGGACGGATGGAGTATATATTTTCAAAAACAATACGTAGAGGAGGAAAAAATGACTTGTCCGAAATAACTTAAAACAATCTATGCCGAAAGAAACTATGGATTGTGAATGCAACTAAAATAATGCCGCTCAATCAAGAAACTATGGTTGTGAACCCAACTAAAATTAAAAGCATAAATAAATAATGAATATGGAAACATGGGGAAATTCAGAAGACACTAAACTTTCTGAAAGTAAGAAGAAACTAAAAATGTTTGGTAGGTAAGTATTCTATAGCAACTATAAAGACCTAGATATACACTAAATGGTGATTCACACAATGTCCATACCAAACTCTGTAATTCCTTTCTTGTAATGATTTCTGTACTGTAAATGTGAAGGCATTTCAAAAATGCCTGGTAATCATCTGCACTGTGCAACCTCTCCTTCACCTTTTCACAAAAGTCGAACCCATGGCTGTACATACCTTGAATGAACAAACACAACTGAGCATAAGTACCAAGCAAATATGACAAAAGAGGCAGTGAGACGATTAACATCATTTAGAAGGGAAAAAGATATTTGGAGCTTCGCTGTAGTTTCCTTTCTCCTCTTTTGTCTTTCGATTTCTTTTTTTCACCTTTTTTCCTTTTCCTTTTTTGGAGTATTGGAGGTGTATTGAAGTGAGGATATTTGATATTTCCATATCAGAACTTCAAGATTTTGTGGTGCAAAAAGATGAATAAAAACATAAAACCAAACAAGCTCTTCCATATATGTAAAGAAGAAGTAAAAAAGCACTCACTTTTTGATGCATCTTTATCATCTCCATAGTCTTTCCGAACAGATTTTCTTTTCTCGGAAAGCCGATGCATGGTAGAGTCCTTATTGTTCTCGATGTCAGGATCTCTGTCATCAGGATCACGGTCTTTCGTATCCCTATTCTCTTTTTCAGAATGTTTCTTCAGCTCTTTGTGCAATCGCGTAACGCTTTTATCATCATCAACATCAGGGCGTTCGACACTAAGATCTCTTTCTCCATGGGGACCGATGATCCTATCCCTTCGAGGCCGCTGCTAAAGATTTATGTGACATCCATTTTAGCAAGGAAGTTACAAATGATGTGCTTAAATAAATGTAGAGAAAGAAACCTTATCTATATGAGACTGTCCCGTTGTGGGTAGGGCAGAGCTCCTCTCATCATAACGATGAAAAGAATGCCGTCCAAACGAAGCCTGAGGAGCTGACGTGGATGAAGTATCTGGCAGAAATCTCGTGAATTCATCAAGAAGGTCGGGGTGGTCCTCAAAAAGTGTTGCAACCTGAAACTACAGATATTAGGACCTAATATTTCAAAAAAAGAAGAATAGGAGTTGATAACAGCAGAGAAGCAGACCTCTTCGTACACCTGCTTTATACCCTTATGTTCTTTCCGGTACATATTCAAAATGTCCAAGAAAGACTTATACACGTGATCATCATTTTGGAAACGTCTCTGCAGGTTAAAAACAATGGATACAAAATCATATTACTGGACTTTCTCATGCTAAATCCTGCATATTAACAAAATTTACCACCTTGATCTTATTAACAAAACTAATAGCCTCCTCAAACTCAACGGTCCTCTTTGCTGGAGCCTCTTCCTCGTCAGTTAGGGTAATTTCATATCCTTTAGGCAAGAATGTGTTAAACCCAAGTATTAGATTAGGATGTCCTTTAAACAACTCTTTCACCCTAGCTATAACCCCAGCGGTGTCAATCCTGTCAAAACAAATAATGAGTTACATAAAAAAATATTCCATTCATCCCAAGTAAGCAAGAAGCTATAACCTAGTGAAACTTATTTACCTTTGAGCCTTAAAATCTTTCATGACATCAAGGAACCTATCATATTTTTCCCTTTGATCCTGGAACATGTCCTTAACATCCTTCAAATAACTCAATGCATCATTTGTCGTGAGCTTTTGTGCACCTCCAGCTGTAACAGCCGTACCACCACCACCATTAACACTGCCACCAGCACCACCACCTCCTCCTCCTACTGCCCCAACTCCATCCATGCCCCCACCCCCACCGGCTATAGGAGGATTTGGCGGGCCATACCTTAATAAGAGTACAAAACAGACTCAATTTAAGCTCAATTTCTTTGGCAACTGACACTCACCACAAAAACATTTATTATCGTAATCGACAAAAATAAACAGCTGGTGACAGCTATGTGCTGCGTATCAAACTCAATAAATATATGGTTAAAAGTTCTTCATGCTTTTGAAAATTTAATTTAGAAATTCCAACCAACGGAAATCCTAGTCATTGAATTTTTAAATAGTATCGGTAATCAGGTTTACAAGATAAGATACCCCAAGTAATACAGCCAAAAAATAATCAATTTTTCTTCACCTATTAAAAAGCAATCTCAGAAACACCCTTCCCCCAAACCCCACCTAACCCAACCAGCCTCTCCGAAAGAGAATTTGTAGTTAACTTCCCCACACTCTTTAAATATTTCATTTAGTAATTCCAGCCAACGATAATCATCGTCGTTATGAATTTGCAAGACGTTTAAGAGACGGCACCAAGTAACGTGGACAAATAAATTAAAACATTCATTTATTAATGAGCAATCTCCAAGATCTTCCCCCAAACCCCATATAACACAACCAGCCCCTATAAAAAGAGAAAATGAGTGTTAAAGGAATTCACATTAAAAGAAAAAAAAGGTATCGGCAAGCATGAAAATCCAAACTTTTGATCTCATATAGCTCTACCCCAATCAGCATAACACGATAGCACCATTAATCTTATATTTCCATAACAATTCTTGCAGCTGCCACTTGCAAGGTAGTCTATTTAAACTTCAGATAAACGACAAGAATCGGCACCGAACAATTTTGATCAAGAAGACGACAACAGAGTCCATTTGATTAGGTTACAAAGAAATCAACAAAACCACATTCTCTGAAGAAACATTAAACCAGCCAAAACGTCAAAGGAGACAGCAAATAATGTATACAATTAAATCACTAACTATATAACATATCTCGATATATAGAAACTGAAAAACACAAAAAAATAGAGAGAGAAGCTCACGATTCTCCTCGAGAAGATGGGCCGAATGGTTTCTTAAATTGAGGGTTTAAAAACACATCATCCCGCAAACGCTTCATCCCTGCGCAGAACACGCCTATTTAGACAATAACAACAATTGAGCAGCACAATAAAAGCAAAAACACACAATTTCAGAGACATCAAAAAAGTAGAGAAAACAACCAATTTTCGTCCATTTTGGATAAAAATACCAACCAGGAAACACTGCTTCCTTGAGAAAAACGGAAAAGTGAACAGATCTAAACTCAGCAGCCAATAATTCAACAATTAGTTACACTTGAACAATTCTGGTTTTACACGCTCTACATCTCCTTAATTAATAATTCAATTTCTCCGCTCTCTACACCGTTCACCGCAGAAATCAATAGACACGAGTTTGAGAGAGCAAATCAAACGAAAGATGTGAAGGGTGTAGAGAGAATTTTGTTAGTTTCACAATAATTTTTGGAGTTTTATGCAGGGGAGAGAGATATATAGGTCTCTTTTTTTTTGGTTTGAAACCAGGTGTACCGAATCCGTCTTTTGACGGAATTCGACTATTATAAATCCTACTCGATCGGGCTTGCGGATTAAGGCCGAAATTTTTCCAGCGGGTGACAGGGTTTAAACCCGTGACCTCAAAAACATCACAGCTCCGCGCTGCGACACGTTTGGTAGGGTCTCTTCTATAGTATATAGAAGAAATACAAGTTTTTTCAAAACAATGATACCTCCGAATATCTTTTATTAAAATGTTTTTTCCTCTCATTTATGTAATAAAATGTTAGGGAGTAAATGTTTTTTACGAAAATATTTCAGATCGTGTGCAATAACAATTAAATATTTGTGGTGCATTAATCTTTTGATAAACATGTGTAAACTTACAAATTTACAATTTAATATTGGAACTATTACAAACTTAATTGATTTATAATAAATGGAGTCTGTTATCGAAACAAAAGTCAAATTGTGTTTTCTCAAATTAAAACATTAATTTTATACTGGATAAAAAAAATAAGTGTCTTTCAACCTGAATTAAAATAGCAACTATTTCCATTTTGGGTCGTTCCTTAAAAATAAAAATTTTAGAATTTTTCTATTTTTGGACATAGACCTCACACTTCACTAATTCTATTTTTACTATTTTTTCTCTTCATCTCTCATACTTTATTTATTTTTATTTTTCTCTCTCTTACTTTACCAATTTTTATCACTTACTTACTTTACTAATTGTGCATTAAAACTCGTACCGTTTCGAATGTTTCTATTTTTTTGAATGCAGATGTAGTACTAATAAGTTACAGCATGAGAGGTAATGATTTCACAAATATTTAAATAAATGGTTATCATACTTCGACTTTATGTCGGAAAAGGTTTTGAATTTTGATTGCATGTTGGAAAAAATCAAAACACATTTCAAAATTACAACTCGAGTCCGTTTTGGGCTAATCCAATCAGTCTCAAAAATTATATTCAGGCCCATCGAGGTTTTAATTTTGGAATAAAATATTCGGTCCTTATATTTTCTCGAAATTTTTAGAATGATTGATCTACCGATAGATAGTTAATCAAATTCCTAATTTATTGGAAGAATTGGAACAATACATTATTGGCATTTCAGGTGAAAAAATGATTATCCTGTCGTGTTGTTACCATATTGTGACAATGCAAATTGAATTGTGTTGATATAGTGCTCGTGTCACGTTTGTCGTATGCATCCTTCATTGATCGTATTTGTATTTGACTTTGTCGTATACTTCATTATATATTGATCTCATAATAATTCAACTCGCGTGAATTATCAGTATTACAAATGATATTCTCAATAAAAGATGCTAGTAGTACAAGATTTTGTAAAAAAATTGTTTTTTTCTCTTAATTAGCTTTTCTGACCTTGCATATGTAATACTCCTTTCATCTAAAATAGATGTTGCACTTTTCTTTTTAATTTATCTTATAAAAAACATCACTTTAAAAAAAGTTTTTTTCACATCAATATATAAAAATTTATTTTTTTCTCTATACTTAACATACAAAATATCATCTCCTTAAATTTTCATAACATCATCCACGTATGACATCTATTATAGAACAATGATAATAGAGCTTTTAGTCTACTGTTGCTCTATCATCTTTTTAGCTCATTTACACAAAATACTCTTTTTGTTCCCTTATAGTTGAGTCATTTTTCTATTTTGTGAAGTTTCCTCATAGTTGAATCATTTCTATATATAATGTAATAAGTTACATTTTTTATCACTCTTACTCTACTCTCTCTTACTTTATTCTCTATACTTTAGTCACTTACTCATCCATTCTCTCTACTTTTTTTCGCTCTCTCTTACTTTTAATCTATTTACTTAACACAAAAAACCTATTTCTTATTTCTTGCTGAAATGTTCCACCGCAACTATAAGAGACGGGAGGAAGTATTGTTCTAAAACTGGCTGGGATTAGTTTGGTGACAAGTGGATAGATTATTCCACCCTTTCCATAAAATCATTTACAACACGTTTTTATTGCAAGATAATGTGGCTCAGAAAAATAAACTATTTATTATTTATAAAATTTTATGTGACATTAATATTAAAAAAATTATTAATACCATTATACCAAGAATGTAGTACGATTGTCATGTATTCTAATTATAGCGTAATAGCCTTATTCTGATTTTATTGTCTTTCGAATCATATACGCAGTAAACTATTTTAAGCAGCTTTATTTAGTGATTGTGAAAAAAAATTTAAGATATGGAAAGTATTATAATAACTAATGCAAAATGAGATATTCTTACATACTCCGTATTTCGTATTCAGTGTTGGGCCTTTTGGCAACTCAGTATTTTGAATTTCATTTATGTAATTAAACCCAAAGCTGAGTTTGATGGGAAATTGTTTGATTATATACTATTTTTTTAGTAATTACCAATAGTATCCACTTATAGCTCTAATGATTATTCACCTTGCTGGCATGGATTGATTCATTGACTATTTGATTAAAAATGGACAAGTCTCGTATTATTCGATCACACACCACATAGATTATACACTACTAATTTAATTTATTGTTGTAAGTTGTAGCAACAAAATATCTAGTCCATGAGAAATCTATAATTTTTCTTAGGACCCTAACACTACGGCTTTCGGGCCCAATAAAAGTCTAAACTAGAACAAAAGTGTGAAATGGATATACATAGGGCGGGGGAAAAATATCGAAAAAATAATATATTGCTCGTATAGTATTGAAAAATATCAAAAAATTATCGGATTTTTGATATATCGTAATTTTCGATACGAAACGATACCGTATCGTAAGTTTTCGATACGATAACGATATGAATTTCCTTATATCGCGATATATCGTTTTATATCGAATATACGATATATATCGATATTTTCGATATATCGTTTTATATCGAATATTCGAATATATCGTATGTATCGAAACATATTTGAAATTTTAATTTTCGATATACAGGTATTCGATACGATATCGATATTGATATTATCCATATCGAAAGTTCGATATATCAAATTCGATATATCGAAACTTTCGATACGATAACGATATGAAAGAATTTCATATCGATATTTTCGATACGATATACGATACAACGTTTTCGATACGATATCTCGTATCGACCCACCCCTAGATATACACCATCTCCCATCCCGACTATTTTACTTTCTTTAATCTCTAATACTTTTTATTTCACTCACCATTTTATTTTATTTTATTTTTATTTAATCAATTCAATAATTTTTTATTCTCTAAATTCAACTTAGTTCGGAGGATGTACTATAAATTTTGGTGGATATTTTCTCTAAAATTTGAAATTAAGAAATCATAAATTTTAAAAACTTGAAATAATTTTATGACAAATTCGCAAACTGTGAAATATACGTTACTCTAACTATATATTACACTGAACGACGTCAATTAAGCACAATTTAATTCATTGGAATCCTATCAACATTAGCTATAATCCAAAATTTCCAAACTTCCATTTTGAAGAATACCAGTTCCAGATTCGTTCACCATGGTCATGTTAAGTTGATTGTATAAAATAATCATGAGATACAATATGAGATACCTCAATATGGGCTTTATATAGGATAAAATTGGAATTGGATTAGATGATATGTTTGGTTACCTAGATTGTATCTAAGATAATTTTAATAAAGTGTTTTTATGATAAGATTAATTCCAATAATTATTTTAAATTAAAACTGTAAAATTAAATAATTTTATTTTAACTTGTCATTTTTTAATGTATGAAACAAATTTAAACTAAAAACTGCAAGTGAAAATTTAATTAAAGTTTACATAATATTAATATCAATAAATATAATAAAATAATTAATCTAAAAAAATTAGAAATTATTAAACTGAAAAAATAAGTAGACTAAACAAATAATCTTAATGATGTTAATTTTGATGTAATTTAAAATTAAATTAGTTTATAATAAATTATAAATAATTAGAACTATTAATATAGACTAAAAACTTCCCAAAAATTTAAGATAAGAATCAATTATTTGTGTAAAGATTTAATGAATTTTTTATAAGAGTATTGATTATAATTTATAGTATAAAAATGTAGAAATTACTTAATTTTGGATTTTGAACTTACTTTTTTAATTAATATTGTCACCCACGCCATCCCAGTTCCCAACACAACCCATCCGTTTCATTCACAATTTTTCTTCAAGAACTCCGCCCAAATCTGCAGATAGAAAGCGGGGGGTAAAGTGAGAAGTGAGATTAAAATAGACGGAGGGGGAGTGGTCTAATGATTCATAGTCTAGCTTAACCAATGTGTAAAAATCATGGATTAAATATGCCCGGTCAATGGATTTTGACCAAATAATAAATGTGACGAGACATTTAATTTTGTGAAATTAAATGACATAGCGTCGTTCTACATTTTACGTAGGTAAATGTAGTATATTCACTTTCTCAAATCCGATTTCCGGTGAGTGAGAAATAGTGGATTAAAGTTGGGCATAATTAGCTTTTAATTAAAGCTTAGAGTTGGAGCTTAGGGAATAATTAACTAAGTGTTAATTATCCCACATTGGAGGATTAACACATCTTTAATGTGTATAAATTAAGTGACTTTATGTTACTTAATAATTATAGTGGACCAAGATGGGTGAAAGAGCCCACACGCGCGCACACGCGCGCGCCGCCGCCGCCGCCCGCCCGCCTGAGCCCGAGCCCGTGCCCGTGCCCGTGCTCGTGCTCGCAGGCCGCGGGCCCGGGCCCGGTTCCGATCCCGATCCCGATCCCGATCCCGATCTTGATCTTGGACTTGGACTTGGACTTGGACTTGGACTTGGACTTGGTCTTTGGGTGGTCTTTGGGCTTGGTGCTTGGCTCAAACTATTCTTTTTGGACCACCGCCGAGTCAGCAATCCAAGTGGCTTGACACGTCGTCAAGCGAGGCACAGTCACGGGTGCCACGTGAGAAATCCACACGCTCCACACACGGATGGCACACTCCTGCCACACGTCTGTAACCGACGTCGGTTATGAATTGCCATGATGACAGCCATCATGGCTGTTGACCCCCTGCAGTGGACTGAGCCTATAAATAGGCCAGCCATTCCATGCATCACTACACAATTCAAAAAGCATTCTGCATCATAAGCTCTCTCCCTCTCCCTGCATAGTTTTTCTGTCGAAGCTCTGCCCTCTCCTCCATCCAGTTCTCCGGAGCTCTGTTGATTGCGGTGCTGCATCAATAGAGACGTAGCCGTTTTACCTTTGGGGACGACACGCCAAACCGAAGAGCACTACCGGGGCGTATCTCGTCTTGCGGGAAGAGGCCTCCTCGACTCGGCTAATCACACTGGTTTAGTAGTTTCGATTATACGTTGTATTTTTAAGTTCAGTTCTTCCTTTTCTTTCTTTTGGGTTGTATTACGCCCGGTAGTTATCTTTGTAATCCCAGAAACCAACAATCGCAAGACGAGATAACTTGCCTTTGAAGGAATTTGGACTTCTAAACTGAACTAAAACTTTCGAAATATTAAACACCTTTGCTGGAGATGTCTACCGACTCCAACACCGCCGCTGCCACCACCGCCGCCGCCATTCCCTCCACCATGGCGACCACTGGACCGGTCAACACTTCATCGGCTCCCTCGATGATGCCAACTCCCGGCTTCCCAGCTGCCTCATCCACCGTCCCTTGGGTTTGGGACAACCCCTTCGGGGCGTCCACTGGTTCCACCTTTGGTGGTTCGGTTGGTTCCACTTTTAGTGGTTCCTTCGGATCCTTTAATGGATCGAGTGTTGGTGCCTTCGGGCTCAATACTAGTGTTGGATCTTTCGGGATCAACACGAATGTTGGGGCCTTCGGGTCTCATGCGGGTGCTAGTCCCTTCGGGGCTGGTACGACCATGGCGGGCTCTATGCCCAACATGAATGGTGGGGGCTCTATGCCCAACCATGTTGTTGGCTCCTTCGGGGGCAACGGAATTGGTTCCTTCCAAGGACCAAGCGCGGCACCTTTGGCACCAAGAATGATGCCACCTGCCGAGAAGCCACCAAAGTTTGGAGGATCTGACTTCAAGCGGTGGTACCAGAAGATGTTGTTCTACTTGACAACATTGGGCGTCGCCAACTTCCTCACGGAGAACGAGCCGCCCGCACCAAGCGACCAAGAGACTAGGCTCGAAGTCATGGCAGATTATGAAGCTTGGAGGAAAGGAGATTACCTTTGTAAAAATTTCATTCTAAGTGCTTTAGATGATAGTTTGTACAATGTATACTCCAATGTAACCACATCTAAACAAATGTGGGAAAACCTAGAAAAGAAGTATAGCATAGATAATGCTGCTGGGACGGAACAAGTTGTAGCATCCAAGTTTATGGACTACAAAATGGTCGACTCTCGACCCGTCATGGAGCAAGTCCAAGAGCTCCAAATGATCATCCACTCATTAGTGGCTGAAGGGATGACCTTGCCCGATAAATTCCTAAGGTGCACGATCATTGACAAGCTCCCTCCAAGTTGGAAGGACTTCAAGAGTTATCTCAAGCACAAGCGAAAGCAGATGACCCTTGAAGACTTGATCGTGAAGTTGCGCATTGAGGCCGACGTGCGCAAAAGTGATCAGAAGGCTAAAGGCTTCACCCCAAATGAAGCCAAAGCCAACCTGTTGGAGCGGGGCGGTCCCTCCAACAAACGCCCTCGCCCAAACCGTCCAAATGACAAAGGGAAGGGAAAGCAGCCTTCAAGGAAGTTTGAAGGCGACTGCTACAAATGTGGCAAACCGGGCCACTTTGCCAAAGACTGCCGCAGCAAGAAGAAGAAGCCGGCAGCCCACGTCGTTGAGAAGGAGTTCAAGGACTGGGATGAGAACGACCTCATTGCAGTGGTCACTGAAGAGGTTAACCTTGTTGATAACAAGGGAGGCTGGTACATCGACACCGGCGCTACTGCTCATGTTTGCTCCGACAGGAGCAAGTTTGCCTCCTACACTGCTGTTGAAGGAAGGAAGATCAACATGGGGAATCAAGCATCATCCGAAGTCCTCGGCGTTGGCAACGTGATTCTCATGATGACGTCTGGCCTAACTATCACTTTGAAGGATGTGCTGCATGTCCCGGACATCCGCAAGAAACTAGTGTCAGGATCAATACTAGTTAATAAAGGGTTTAAACTTGTATTTGAGTCCGATAGGTTTGTCTTGTATAAGTTTGGAAAATCCATCGGAAAAGGTTATGTAACCGATGGGCTTTTCAAGCTTAGTGTAGCAACTCGAAGTGTTGCGAAGCCATTGGCCAATAAGAATAAAGCATCTACTTCCTCTTATTTGATTGAGTCTTCAAATTTGTGGCATGGTAGATTGGGACATGTAAATTCAAAAGCCATTAAAAGATTAGTAAATTTAGATTTACTAAAGGCTAATGAATTGGATATCCAAGATAAATGTGAAATTTGTCTTGAAGCAAAAATGACTAAGTTGCCGTTTCACTCGGTTGAACGAAGCACAAAACCCCTTGAATTAATTCACACGGATGTATGTGATTTAAAGATGGTGCAAACTAGAGGTGGTAAAAAGTACTTTATCACTTTCATAGATGATTGCACAAGATATTGCTACATTTATCTTTTAAAAGGCAAAGATGAAGCAATAGAGGCGTTCAAAAATTATAAGAACGAAGTTGAGAATCAACTTGGTTGTAAAATCAAAATGATTCGAAGCGATAGAGGAGGCGAATATGTAGCCCCGTTTGAGGAGTTATGCAACGCAAGTGGTATAATTCATCAAACAACTGCTCCATATTCACCACAATCTAATGGTGTTGCAGAACGCAAGAATCGAACTCTAAAAGAGATGATGAATGCACTGCTACTCAGTTCAGGATTACCACATAACATGTGGGGGGAAGCTGTTTTGACAGCAAACTATATCTTGAATAAAATCCCTCTCAAAGGAAAATATGTTACTCCTTATGAGTTGTGGAAGGGAAGGAAGCCATCCTACAAATACCTCAAAGTGTGGGGGTGTTTGGCAAAGGTGATGGTTCCTCCGCCCAAAGAAGTTACAATCGGACCTAAGACGGTTGATTGCATCTTCATTGGATATGCACTTAACAGTAGTGCATATCGATTTGTTGTTCACAAGTCTGAAATATCGACTATCACAGTAGGAACAACAATTGAGTCGAGGAATGCTGTATTTCTCGAAAATACCTTTCCTTGCAAAGATAAGGAAAAAGTATCAACCAATTCTGAGACAAGAATTGAAGAAGCCACTAGTTCTAAACAAGTGGAAGAAGAAGCCACTAGTTCTAAATCAACAGATGCGGAACCTGAATCGCGCAAGCGTGCAAGGCCCGATCCAAAAGATACAGTACTAAGACGTGGTAATAGAGTCAGAACACCAAAAACTTTTGGTCCTGACTACATTGCTTTCATGTTGGATGAAGAACCAACATCGATAAAAGTAGCCTTTGCTGGCCCAGACGGGCTGCATTGGAGAGAAGCTGTTCAAAGCGAAATTGATTCAATTTTGCTGAACCACACATGGGTGTTGGTTGATTTGCCCGAAGGTGCTAAACCTTTAGGATGCAAATGGGTTCTTAAAAGAAAGTTTAAGGCCGATGGAACAGTTGATAAGTATAAAGCCCGATTAGTAGTAAAGGGTTTTAAACAAAAAGAAGGACATGACTTCTTCGATACCTATTCACCTGTAACAAGGATTACATCTATCCGGGTGCTTCTCGCTATTGCTGCATTGCACAATCTCGAGATTCATCAAATGGATGTAAAGACCGCGTTTCTGAATGGTGAACTAGAAGACGAAATCTACATGGAACAACCCGAAGGGTTTGTAGTACCTGGACAAGAGAAAAAGGTATGCAAGCTCGTGAAATCCCTATATGGATTGAAACAAGCGCCATTGCAATGGCACTTGAAGTTTGATAATGTGATGTTATCAAATGGGTTTAAAATCAACGAGTGCGACAAATGTGTCTACATCAAGAGCACTAATAACGGTCATGTTATAGTGTGTCTCTACGTTGATGATATGTTAATCTTGGGTAGCAACACTCAAGTAATTAACGATACAAAGGCCATGTTAAAGAGAAACTTTGACATGAAAGACATGGGTCTAGCCGATGTAATTCTTGGAATGAAGATTCTAAGAACGAATGATGGAATCATCTTAACACAATCACATTATGTTGAGAAGATATTGAATAAATTCAAAGCCTATGATGGCGCGCCGGTTAAGACTCCAATTGAACTCGACGTTCACTTGAGCAAAAACAAAGGCGAGCCCGTTGCACAAGAAGAGTATGCACGGGTCATCGGGTGCATTATGTACTTGACTAATTGCACTCGACCTGACATTGCTTGTGCCGTGAACAAGTTAAGTCGTTACACGAGCAATCCAAGCAAAGAGCATTGGAGAGCTCTTGTGAGGGTTTTGAGATATTTAAAACACACTCAAAATCTTGGGCTACACTTCTCGAGATACCCCCCGGTGCTTGAAGGGTACTGTGATGCCAATTGGATATCCGATAATAGAGACTCACTTTCAACAAGTGGATATGTCTTTACTATTGGGGGTGGTGCTGTATCGTGGAAATCCACAAAACAGACCTGTATAGCCCGATCAACAATGGAATCGGAGTTCATTGCCTTGGATAAGGCTGGTGAGGAAGCCGAGTGGCTTAAGAACTTCCTTGAAGACATTCCATGTTGGTCTAAACCAGTGCCACCAGTGCTGATTCACTACGATAGCCAAGCGGCTATTGGAAGGGCAAACAATGGTTTCTATAACGGTAAGTCTCGACATATACGTCGACGACATAACACCGTGAGACATTTGATCACAACAGGGGTGATTACAATTGACTATGTGAAGTCAATAGATAATCTAGCGGATCCGCTAACCAAAGGGTTAAACCGTGATCAAATGAATAAGTTGCTAGAGGGAATGGGTTTGAAATCCACAAACTAAAGAATTGTCATAGTGGTAACCCAACCATGATGACTGGAGATCCCAAGAACTTGGTTCAAAGGGACAACTAAGCTATGAGAGTTCATGAGAAACACTCAACTATATCTATTCCCTAGAGAGCAATAGAGTGTTGGAGAGCTTGCCTAGTGGTAAAGGCTAAGTCTATGACTTTTAATGGTTCTTAAGGATCTCAAAGAGATGGAATTCTCAAAGAGACCAAGTATGGCAAGGTACTTGACTAAGAATCACCTATGTAAGTGCGAAGTGTGGTCGCTTCATAAAAAAATGCACTTATGAATCCAAAGTGGTGTCCAAGACCGCAATGGACACAAAACGTGAGAACGGATGAGGTTGAGGTGTTTAAGCGTTAACACCATTGTCTCGGTGCACGCCGTGGGGGATTAGTTCAAAGCATCGCGCTACTAAGCCGCCTGTGTATCCGATGGTGTCGACTATGGAGGGTTCAAAGTCAACAACTACCTATCCTTATGCTTATATACCTCGCGAGGGTTGAGCTTGTGTCTGCATGCATATGCATTCGGCTATTTCCACTCATGTGGGGGATTGTAAAAATCATGGATTAAATATGCCCGGTCAATGGATTTTGACCAAATAATAAATGTGACGAGACATTTAATTTTGTGAAATTAAATGACATAGCGTCGTTCTACATTTTACGTAGGTAAATGTAGTATATTCACTTTCTCAAATCCGATTTCCGGTGAGTGAGAAATAGTGGATTAAAGTTGGGCATAATTAGCTTTTAATTAAAGCTTAGAGTTGGAGCTTAGAGAATAATTAACTAAGTGTTAATTATCCCACATTGGAGGATTAACACATCTTTAATGTGTATAAATTAAGTGACTTTATGTTACTTAATAATTATAGTGGACCAAGATGGGTGAAAGAGCCCACACGCGCGCACACGCGCGCGCCGCCGCCGCCGCCCGCCCGCCCGTGCCCGTGCTCGTGGTCGTGGTCGTGGTCGTGGTCGCGGTCGCGGGCCGCGGGCCCCGGGCCCGGGCCCGAGCCCGATCCCGATCCCGATCCCGATCTGGGACTTGGACTTGGACTTGGACTTGGATCTTGGATCTTGGCAATTGGTCTTTGGGTGGTTTTTGGGCTTGGTGCTTGGCCCAAACTATTCTTTTTGGACCACCGCCGAGTCAGCAATCCAAGTGGCTTGACACGTCGTCAAGCGAGGCACAGTCACGGGTGCCACGTGAGAAATCCACACGCTCCACACACGGATGGCACACTCCTGCCACACGTCTGTAACCGACGTCGGTTACGAATTGCCATGATGACAGCCATCATGGCTGTTGACCCCCTGCAGTGGACTGAGCCTATAAATAGGCCAGCCATTCCATGCATCACTACACAATTCAAAAAGCATTCTGCATCATAAGCTCTCTCCCTCTCCCTGCATAGTTTTTCTGTCAAAGCTCTGCCCTCTCCTCCATCCAGTTCGCCGGAGCTCTGTTGATTGCGGTGCTGCATCAATAGAGACGTAGCCGTTTTACCTTTGGGGACGACACGCCAAACCGAAGAGCACTACCGGGGCGTATCTCGTCTTGCGGGAAGAGGCCTCCTCGACTCGGCTAATCACACTGGTTTAGTAGTTTCGATTATACGTTGTATTTTTAAGTTCAGTTCTTCATTTTCTTTCTTTTGGGTTGTATTACGCCCGGTAGTTATCTTTGTAATCCCAGAAACCAACACAATGCAAATACAACGGCTGAGATGGGCTGACGCGGGCTGAGAATTTCTTGAATCTCAGCAACCGAACACGGTATTATAGAGTCTGTGAGATATAATCTTGGCTAATTCGGCCAACCCCATGAGTATTAATCGAAGCATGCCATTCTTTCCTATAAAAAGTTGCCTTTTAAAAATGTTTGCAGCTACTTGATAAACTGTATATCTTAAAATTGGATATTTTGTTATGGGTTGTTAATGCAATATTGAGGAAAACAAAAAATTGAAGTCTATGAAAATTTGAGATGTTTGAGATAGTGTTGTTATTTTGTTTCATTCCTCGTGCTTTTTATTTATTTATTTAATTAAAATATTAGGTTTTAGAATAGCAAGGATATATTTGAAATAATTTGTTACTAAAGGGAAAACATTTTCAAGACAATGCATTTGAAATAGGAGTATTAAAGTTTTCATGGTGCCTTCCTTTTGAAATAGGACACGTCAGCGAGCCGCTGGGTTGTAATTCAGAAACTCGTTGGTTTGAAAAAGCATTGCGCAGTCTTCGTAAAACGGTCACAACTTTCTTTACCGGACTCCGACTGATACGTGCGAGGTACCCACACGAATCTCTTTCGATGAAGAGGAGAATGGTGGTCTTTAGAGATAATTTGGAGATCATCTTGGCAGTGTGATAATGGGTGACACTCTGACTCCCTTTATTTGTCCACTATGCCTTTAGTGATAAAATGTGTTTTTGGCTCATTTTTATATGTTTTCTTCCACATCTCACACAAATAGGTCAGAATACCAAAACAGTAAAGAACAAGATATAATCATATAATATTAATTATTGGCAAAATGTGAACAAATACGAGAAAATCTAGCTTCTAAACTCATGCAATATCCAAGCTTATCAGTGCATTACATATTGTCACCTATGTGATCACAAATATATAGTAAAAGTCTATTATAATCAACTAAGCACACATATACTTGTAGCATTGATGATTAAACAACCAAATGTTTATAATTGTTGTGTAAGTTGCAAAGAATTTTCATAAGTTTTGAAATAGATTATTTTCCACCTAGTGATATGTATGGTTAAAAATTTGGACCTTCGAAAGTGGGCTATATGTTGTTTCGTTGAAGAATGATTTTGAGTGTGAAAAGACGTCAAATTTCAATTATATTCCTACCAAAAAAGGAAGGAAGGTGTAATGTTTGAATAAACAGAAAGTATATAGATATATTCACTTGATCTTCATTTTGGCCTTGCTTATCGTTGCATCCGCCTTAGACGGTGGTCTCATTCCTTAAAAACTGTTATAATCGTCTTGTTCAATCCATGCATAGATTGATATTTTGTCGGGCAAATCCTTAAATTTTGCTTCTACTTGACGCGGTTAATGCTGAATGGTCCATGAAAAGGGTTATAGAGATTAGCGTGTTAGCAAACAAGCAAAAGCACCGAGTCAGAATCAGAAGATGAATACCTGGTTTAATAAGAGAAAGACTTCACAACACCCACCTTTTAAACGAGGCTTTTAAACACTATCAAATAAGGCAATAGCATGTTGCATATGAACGAATGTAGTATAAGTTCGTCAATTAAGTAGTATGATGTAGACTAGATCAAACTTCTTTTTATAACTCATCTGAATTTCATTTATTATTGCATTCTCTCAATTCACAAACAAATGTGTTACATTTTTTGGTCGGATTGAATTGACATAACTGTGATTATTATATATAAAAAATTATGTATTGTCAAATTTGAGATAGTTCAAAAAATATATTTATGAGAAAGTTAATAAAAATACAGTTACGTGTAAATACCCAAATTATGTCTATATTTTGATCATAAACAACTCTATTTAGTATTTTCTTGATATAAAATAAATAAATTTAATTGGAAACTGGATAGAGACCAATGTTTATTGAACAATAACTCATCATTTAGGGTCCACTACAAAATTCAAAAGTGCCGTTATAAATTCTCAATAATAGTTTTCTAATGGTATGATTGATGCATGAATGAATCAAGAGAATTTTGTAGCAACAACTTCAATATTATTTTACTACTTCGTGACAACATTATTTTATAATCAATTTTGATAACCAAAATCCAGTACTTAAAAGGTACTAACATTATAACAATACTTCAGAATTGCATACGCGGACGCGGCTCCATAAATTTAGTTACTATGTATACTATATTAATCAACAAGATCGAGTTATTCGCAATTTCGAAAAATTAAAAGTGGATGTATTTATTTTGGAAACTGCTTTCATGTATTTAAACAAACGATCAGATTAACCACGCTTGGTGGATTCGATTTTAATGATATCATATCACAGCCAAAACCAACAGACACACAGTCAAACTCCACAATAGTGATTAAACTAATCCCCACTTTAATCACTTTCAAGTTTCATCATTTTCCATTAAACTATCCCTCGAAACCAACCCCACCGGCGACACGCACATCGATATGCTTCTCCATTAATTCTCCATTATCATCAAACCCTACCCACCACCGTCGCCGCCGCCGCCGCCCAATCCAGCAATGGACCGCCGATTCCCCCTCCTGTGCCTGCTGCTACTCTTCTCCTTTGCCGCCGCCGAGGATGACGTCAGGTGCCTGCGCGAGGTGAGGAGCTCGTTGACCGATCCCAGCGATAAGCTCAACTCGTGGAACTTCGCCAACAGCTCCGTCGGTTTCATCTGCCGATTCGTCGGCGTCTCGTGCTGGAATGACCGTGAGAACCGCCTAATCAGCCTCGAGCTCCGCGATTTTGCCCTCGCCGGAGCTATTCCTGCTTCCCTGCAGTTTTGTGAGAGTCTCCAAACGCTCGATCTATCTGGAAACTCCATCTCCGGTCCGATCCCCCCGGAAATATGCAGATGGCTGCCGTATCTCACCACTCTCGACCTCTCGCGAAATGCTTTGACCGGTCAAATCCCGGAGGATCTTGCCAATTGCTCCTATTTGAACACTCTGATTTTGGATGACAACAAGCTATCGGGGAGTATTCCGTACAAATTCTCGAATCTGCAGAGATTGAAGAAGTTCTCCGTGGCGAATAACGATCTCTCAGGGAGACTTCCGTCGTTTAATTCCGGATTGGAGCTCAATTTCGGCGGCAATAGCGGCCTCTGCGGCGGTCCTGCCGGGAAATGCGGCGGCCTGAGTAAGAAGAGCTTGGCGATTATCATTGCCGCGGGCGTTTTCGGCGCCGCTGCTTCGCTGCTACTAGCATTCGGCCTGTGGTGGTGGTATTTCACTGGATCGGGGAAGAGGCGAAAGGGAGGCTACGGAATCGGAGGGAGAGACGACGCCAGTGGCAGTAATTGGTCTGAGAGATTGAGAGCTCATAAGCTCACACAGGTGATGCTGTTCCAGAAGCCCTTGGTCAAGGTGAAGCTGGCGGATTTGTTGACCTCAACGAACAATTTCAGTGCGGAGAATGTCGTCATGTCGAGCAGGACCGGGACAACGTATAAAGCTGTGTTGCCGGATGGATCAGCGCTGGCGATCAAGCGGCTGAGTTCATGTAAAATTCCGGAGAAGCAATTTAGGATGGAGATGAATAGGCTGGGGCAATTGAGGCACCCTAATTTGGTGCCATTGTTGGGATTCTGCTTGGTGGAGGAGGAGAAGCTCTTGGTTTACAAGCATTTATCGAATGGGACTCTCGGTTCCACCTTGACCGGTAGCCCCAGCGCCTTGGATTGGTCGACTAGGTTTAGGATCGCACTGGGGGCTGCACGAGGGCTCGCTTGGCTTCACCATGGTTGCCACCCTCCAATCTTGCACCAAAATATTAGCTCCAATGTGGTTCTCCTTGATGAGGATTTCGACCCTAGGATCATGGACTTCGGTCTGGCTAGGCTCATGGTTCCTTCCGAGTCAAACGAGTCTAGCTTCGCCTATGGGGATTTGGGTGAGGTTGGATATGTTGCTCCAGAGTACTCAACCACGCCGGTTGCTTCTCTGAAAGGGGATGTGTATAGCTTCGGGGTTGTGCTTCTGGAGCTCACAACGGGTCTAAAGCCTCTTGATGTTAGCACTGCCGATGAGCTGTTTAAGGGCAATCTGGTGGACTGGGTGAGCCACCTCTGTGGCGCAGACCGGATGAAAGACTGCATCGACACACAGCTGCGTGGGAAGGGCAACGACGAGGACATTGTCAAGTTCTTGAAAATTGCTTGTAGTTGCGTGGTGGCTCGGCCCAAAGACCGGTGGTCAATGTACCAGGTTTATGAATCGCTCAAGGGGATGGCCGAGGAGCGGGGCTTCTCGGAGCAGTACGATGAGTTTCCGCTGTTGTTTGGGAAACAAGAGGCTGCGAGTCCGATTTGAGATGTGGATTGAGTTGAGCAGGAATCATTGGACAGGGATATTTCTGTGGTATGGTGGTGAGTTCTAAGCAAAGAAAACTGTGTGATGGACTGCGACATTTTCTGTATAATAGCTCGCTTGCTGAATATGTAGTTGAGAAGCTGTGTTTGTTTGAGATTTGTTGTATGAAAAGCTATTTCCTACTGTTCTAAACATTGGTTTCAAGAGTTGAATCGAAGCTCTTCCCTTTTGGGAAGTCTTAACTTGTTTCATGAAGTATTTTGCGTGTACAAGTAGTGCCTTCTCTATAGTGGGTAAAATATTTTCTCTTGAATCAATAGGACATGATTTTGAATTATTAGTGAATTCCATTCACCATAGGCATAGCCAATAAATTGGGAAGTCAGTTGAATGTCTTCTCTTCCACTCTTATAAGTCAATGAGAAGCTAGATTTGAGCACATATCTGACCACTAGCCATCCTTCAATTAATCAACTGTGTATTTTTATTTTTTCCTGTTTTGGTGATGCTCCAAGTTTCAAAGAATCATCTCAATTAGCTTCAGATAGATAAGACTATGAAGAAAAAAGTTGTACTCTTACTGCTATGTTTCATTTAGTTGTGGACCAGAGGATTACATCTATTCTAAAAAATTGTATGATAACCTTCTGTCATCATAACCTCAAAACTGATTAATCTCATCTTTGTCTCTGACTTCGATTAACTTAATTAATTTTAATTGGAAACTAAATATTCAAATTGATAAATCTTAACTATATGGTAATAATATTTTATTAGAATTAATTAGGTTTATTGGATATAATTAGGAAATACTCCAAGGTCTTCATAGAAGGTCTCTCTCAGTAATGTTATTCTGGTTATCATAGAAAGACAAACAATATGCTCATTTAATTGCCTTATCTCACCCTTACGCTACAAAAAACTGTGGCAAAGTGGAAAAGCTAAAATTTCAAGCCCTGCTATAATCTTTGGCTAATTAAATTGCATGAACTAAACTAAAGCTAAGTTTCATGAATATTTTCCAAGTTAAACTTAGAGGTAAATTTCGACAATTCGTTATGTTGTATTTTAAGCATTACAAATGGCTTCCTATAAAGGATATTGTGTATTGGTCATCTTCTATACTACGAAAGCATCTTGCCTTGGATAATATTCTAGACCGTTGTCTAGTTATCCTCCAACAAAAAATAGTTGCCCAATTGATTAAATCATTTTCTCTTAATGGACCAATTTTTGAACATCATGCCACACTGCCGAAAGCCAATCAAAAGTCAAAACACACATGATCATTTCATATCGATAGCTTGATTACTATACCATATCGAAATCGTTAGCGTATGATTTTTCAGTATACCAAATTTCAGCACATGCAATTTTTGGGGTAGAGATTTTTTTCATTTTGAATATAACTAACATCTAAAGGTCAATCAATGAAAAACTTTCAACCTTGGTGATTTAATTAATCTACTTCACCACATATGGGGAGCTGAAAAAGTCGATGATCGCTTGAGCACAAGTAGCTCAAACTCATCGAACGTGTTTATTCTTAAAGAGCACTTTGACAAAATACAATAAAACTGAAAACAATTCATTTGATAACAAAAAAAAGGAAGACAAAGACTTCTATGGACGCAATTTCCAGCGCCATCGTCCACCTTCCCCCTCCTCATCACATTCGACTTTGACTGAGCGATTCCAGCTGGCTCCGTGGCTGTACTACCTGCCTCAAAAGGAAGCACCATACAACGGTAGACAGCAACGCAGAGCTCCGGATCCAGAGCTGGAGATGCAGGAGGATGATGGGACGAAATCAAAATATTCAGTCCATTGTTTATTTGAAACACTGCTTATTTATTTAATACAATATACACAGTATCAGTATTCTATGACATATAATGGAGACATACAAAAATAATTAACCAAGAAAAGAATGAGAAGTGCAAGGTCCACTAACAAAATCGAGACCATTCACACTCTAATCAGCTCCCTTCGGTTCCGGTAGCCGCACACCCTCCGGCATCCGTGTTCCGTCGCATCATGTAACGTTGATTGTTCCGTCGCATCATCTAATGTTGATTCCAGGCTACTTATGTGTCAAAATATTTAAATCGAATAGTATAAGTTATGGTTTCTTCGAATATAAGATGTGCCAAACAAACTAAATAGTTAAATTACCTGGACTCAAATTCTTCATGTATAGTACTAGTTGGATTATAATAAGATTTTCTGTCATGATCAAATATATCATTGCTAAGTTGCTGCGCTTCACTATCAAAACCAACATCCGTCTGCATTCCAAACGCCCGAATCACGCTCATCATATCCGCTCCATCATTTAAAACAAACTGCTCACCTCCGTACTCGACTATATGTTGTTGTTGTTGTTGTTCCTGCTCGGCCATCTGCAGCTGTTGTTGCTCCCGTACAAGCTCGGCCATCTGGCCCTGCTCGACCATCTGCTCCCGGCACGGGTTCCTGCAGACCTGCAGGGCAGCATTGACGTATTCCAACTCCTTGGTTGCAGCAATCAGCTGCTGCTGCAGGTGCGCAAGCACGCCGCAGCAGCCGGCCACAGGGAAGCGCTCTCGCATGTCGGACTCGTAGATTATCGAACGCATGGCGTCGTCCTTGTCCAGCTTGTTGGTGAGCTTCTCTAGGATCTTGGTGACGTTGGAGACGCCGAAGAGGCGGTGGACGTTCTGGAACATCTTGGGCTGGTTGGCCGGAAAATAGGGGGCGAGGGGGCAGGCCGGGCTGCACTTGCGGCGTTGGTATTTGCAGGCGGCGCAGGCTGGGGTGGTTCCGCCCTTGACAGTCATGCTCTGTGTTTATTGGAAGAGGAAACCGCCGAGGAAAATGGGGTAACGATCTTATAGGAAGGGATATTAGACGTGTGTTAGATTTGTTGGATTATGATGGTGGACTAAGTAAAATTGTTGAGAATTACGGATAATTAGGGGGTGTAGTTTTTAAAATTCTAAGGGTTTTGACTCATCTTTATCGATTTAGCTCTCATGTATTTTTAAATTAATAGATGATTAGGTATCTAAACAGATTAAGATTCATGTTAATCTTCCCACTTTGAAAATACTGATTATTTCAACGGAATCTATTATGAGGATATGATATTTATAAGTATATCATAATTCACATTTATTTAAATATTAGATATTTTCTTGAAAAAGTATGAACTATATAGTATTTATTTTTAGATTTATTAATTAATATGATGATTTTTTAAATAAAAGTGATGATAAATTTTACAGAATAAATTGATTTTAATGCAATAAATTATTGGGAACAACGTTGAAAAATCTTCTAGGAGGATACAAAGTTAAACTTAAAAGGTATTGAAAATAATTAAGTAATAATGAAAGAAATATATATAATGACAAAAAAATGAAACCGATAGATCTTATTCTATTAAAAGTAGATGTATTTAATTTATTGGAGTTTTTTTTTTGAAAAACTACAACTATATACTCACCTAATTTAAAATCAAGTTTTGATTTATTGGTTGGACAAAAACGGTTTCTAAATAAGTTGAGCTTCATGGATTTTAGACATTTTATATTATTGTGTGAAATTATATAATCTAAATTAATCACAATATAAATATCTTTTGTTATTTTAATATTTCACACCACTATGGTAGATACGTCTATAACAATATTGATATGTTCTATCTAATCATAGTCCTATTAATTAGGATGCTAAGTACACTTTAATTCATAATTATTACTAAATATAATTCATTTGATATGAAAACGAACGACCAAAGATCAATTCATGTGTGATGTTGTTATAATAATATCAATTAGGGTGTACTGATGTCAACTTGGTGGGTAATAATATTAATTAGATATATTAATGAATATTGAATTTTGTTAGTTATAACTAACTTTTAGAAATATTTACAAAACTTTAATATAACTATCTCAATTTAAATTATTTTTTCACAGAACATTATTTTATAAGGATTCCAACTATTTGAATTCAATATTTTCGATAATCAAATTAAGGTCAACACATATTGCATACAATGTCAATCTAATGCATATACAATGTCATTCAAATTTAGTTGGCATAACAAAAATCACGAAAACGATCATATATAAAAAATGACCAAAATGCTCTTTTTCAAATTAATTAATACATAATGAGTTTACACGTGGCACACTAGGTACCACTCGATCCTTTAATGGCTAAAAAACTGGTAATGCAATTAGCAAATAGTTAGCCACTAATCATATTCCATTATGTACTTTACTAAACATGAAATTTACCTTTGTTCGAATTGATGTTTTCTTTTCAAATGCCATAAATTACACAATATAATTCATAAAATTTTATAGATTTAGTGTAGTAGACTGTACTCAAGATATGTCATTATTACTTCGTATTTCACAAATATATATATATAGAGATGTATTCATATCCTTCATGTAAATATTGTCCAAACATTCAACTGAATCTCAGCCCTACGATTTTGTCATCCGACAGTTAAATTAATTCCACGTGTCATTTAATAATGCAGATTTTCAGTTGAATAATGCACACCGACTAATAATGCACCATTATAGTGTAATAATGTAGATTTTTATTTTAATAATGTACACCGACCAATAATGCAAATTTTTCGTCAAATAATGCAGATCATCACAACCATCCAATTCAAGGATCCAATGGTTGTGATCTGTTTGAAGCTTACACTAATTATATATATATATATATATATATATATATATATATATATATATATATATATATATATATAGGAAAATGATCAATACAAAACTTGATCTCAATACAAAATCCAGACCATGAGATTTGACAATCCAATGGTCAATAATTAAACAAAAACACGGAGGGTCATTGTAAAGCAGTTTTAGGTCATATTATAAACTTTGGATTTGAGGTCATGTTAAGATCATTTCATGTCATCCTTACTATAATGACGTAAAAATAAGCTTACAATGACCTAAAAATGACTTTTGTATGCTTGGTTCTGCATTTTTGTATTAAGAATGGTTTTACATGGATCAAAACCATATATATATATATATATATATATATATATATATATAGAGAGAGAGAGAGAGAGAGAGAAGTGATCAATGTATAACTAATTTTAAGTGTATAACTAGAGAACAAATCTCAGCTACACAAATAAATGCAACAAATATTATTTATTTTAATAATGTAAAATAGGCCAAGGGTATTTTTGGAAATCACATTATGAAATTCATAAGCTCATACGCGATTCATTTCCTTCCAGATTGAGATTGTCGATGTTCTGCTCCAGAACAGAAAAAACGAGCTGTTGAAATCGTTCTTCTTCATCTTCTCTGCGTCGCCGAAGTGGAGGCGTTTCACAGCGGTGATCACGCTCTAGAGAGCCTAGAGAGCTGGATTCGACGGCGGTTAGACGAAGTCGGCGCGAGCTTTCTGGCGGCGGCGGAATCTGAGGGTGGTGCAGCATTGGCGGCGAGGGAATGATTTGAAGCCGTTGGATGAGCATGAGCTCATGTCTTCGAGCAGATGGTCCTTCAACAGCAGTGGCGCCCTAATTGGTTTGATCAATTGGTCATCCATGGCAACAATTAGGCTATTTGGTACTCCTATTAAATTGAAAAAGGTGAAGCAAAGCACAAGTGTTTAATTAACAAGTGCGATCAGAGCCTCATTGATTGAATGTTCATCGTGATTCAAATCAATGGATTCAATTCTGAGGTCGGACGAAGATTATTTCGATTCCGACTATAACCATGTTTTTATTTCACTAATGTTAACAAAATACATCACTATAGCAAAAAATCAAAGAAACATCACTCTAACCCTGTAACACATCACTATAACCATGTTTTTACTTCAGTGATGTTAACAAAATACATCATTATGACAAAAACTCAAATAAGCATCACTCTAACCCCGGAACACATCACTATAACTAGGGATGTCAATCGGGTCGGCCCATCGGGTTTCGGGCCGGCCCTACTCGGGTTGCGGGTCAATCGGGTGCGGGCTAATCGGGTTGTGAATTTTTTCGGGTTGTAAAAGTTCAACCCTAACCCTAAAAGCTCGGGTTTCGGGCTAGCCCAGCGGGTTAATCGGGTTGCTACCGATAAGATTAACATGCAATCAATCCAATAAATAACGATGAAAATTAGTTATATTCATAAAATGTAAAATATTTAATTATGATACATTTGAGATATATGATCAAACTCAATCATAAACATGATCAAATACTAATATTTGAGATATTTCGAGAAATTTTAATGCATGTTGTAGAAATTTAAATATTTTTTTAAGTGAATTTGAAGTTTTTAATTTATTTATCAATTATTATATTAATAAAAATTCAATATATAATTTATATATTTAATATAAAATTGAAAGTTATTTTTTTAGTTATCTATATTATAAAATTAATCAATAAAATGTCGAATTATGAGTAAAAAATAGAATAATAGAAATTTTATCGGGTTTTCGGGCCAGCCCATCGGGTTTTCGGGTCTAGCCCTAACGGGTCGCGGGTTAATCGGGTGCGGGCTAATCGGGTTTTAATTTTATCGGGCTAGAAATTTCCAGCCCTAACCCTATAAATTTGGAGGGCTATTCGGGTCAGCCCGCGGGTTGCGGGATACATTGACATCCCTAACTATAACCATGTTTTTACTTCACTGATGTTAACAAAATACATCACTATAGCAAAAACTCAAAGAAACATCACTCTAACCATGGAACACATCACTATAATCATGTTTTTACTTCACTGATGTTAACAAAATACATCACTATAGCAAACAATTAAAGAAACATCACTCTAATCCTGGAACACATTACTCTAACCATGTTTTTACTTCACTGATGTTAACAAAATACATCACTATAGCAAACAATTAAAGAAACATCACTCTAACCGTGGAACACATCACTCTAACCATGTTTTTACTTCACTGATGTTAACAAAATACATCACTATAGCAAAAAATCAAAGAAACACCACTCTAACCGTGGAACACATCACTCTGACTATGTTTTTACTTCAATGATGTTAACAAAATACATCACTATAACAAAAACTCAAAGAAACATCACTCTAACCCTGGAACACATCACTATAACCATGTTTTTACTTCACTGATGTTAACAAAATACATCATTATAGCAAAAACTCAAAGAAACATCACTCTAACCCTGAAACACATCACTATAACCATGTTTTTACTTCACTGATGTTAACAAAATACATCACTATAACAAAAAATCACCGAAACATCACCTGGAACATATCACTATAACCATGTTTTTATTTCACTGATGTTAACAAAATACATCACTATAGCAAAAAATCAAAGAAACATCACTCTAACCGTGGAACACATCACTCTAACCATGTTTTTACTTCACTGATGTTAACAAAATACATCACTATAGCAAAAAATCAAAGAAACATTACTATAACCACAGAATACTTGGTGTATACAGCCGGAACCTCCGGTTGTATAAATCACATTACACGAAAATATTGTAGATCAAATAAAAAATAGTAGGAATTCTTCTCCCAAAATCACTCTCAAATCTCGACACTCCCACCAATCTCTCAGCCACCAAACCAACCAAAACATCCACCCTCCGTGCCCCGCCTCCCCCGGTGTCGCCCTATCCTCTCCCACGAGCCGTCGTAGTACACCTCCGTGGCCGCCTCGTGGAACTTGAACGACGCCGCATTGGGGTTCTTGATCGAGACGCCGGCCACCAGCGTCGGGTTGTTGTTGTTGGATAACGAATTGAGGCCGTCGATTTTGACCGAGATAATCTCGAGCGATGGATGCTTCACGTGGAAGATCGTGAGCGTGAGGATGAGTGTTGTGAAGGCTAGGATTAGGAGAAGCGCGGCGGAGCAGCCGCAACACTTGAGGCACCGGTGGCGGCGGTGTGATATGAACTCCGGTGGAAAAGGGCTGAGCTTGGAGTTGGCGGGGATGACCGGGGCGAGCGGCTTCTCTTGCTCTCTTCTTTCCACCATGGATGAAGAAAATTTACGTAAACTAATTTTTTTGTGCAATGACCATTATGCCCCGCCTTGTTATTGTGAAGTAAATTAGTGATAGCTGGAACTAATTTCTCCTTTAAATTCGAAAATCACATGTATTAATACTAGCCCTTTATTTTCTTGATCTTGTGGCTGTGATTTGTTCTCTAGTTATGTGCTTAATGGACACTTGCCCTATAACACTACTATATATATATATATATATATATATATATATATATATATATATATATATAGGGGTGCATTATAATGATAACCCCAATTTCCGTAATAACCCTATAACTAAATCTGGACCACACATTTTTAAAATCACGTGGTCTAGATTCAAACTTAGCTTTCCTTCATAAAAAAGGCACAGATGGTAAATATGTCATTTCGCTTATTTAATTTCTGAATTTCACTCATGATAAAATTTACGTATCCAAATTTCGCTCATTTAAATACGTAAAATCTTATTTCCCATGATATACAGATGTATGAGGTTCAGTTACACGTATGTATGAGGTTCAGTTATACGTAAAATCTTATTTCCCATGATATACAAATTTCGCTCATTTAAATACGTAAAATCTTATTTAAGTATCATTTTATCAGTCAAAAGTATCATTTTATCAACTCAGAGTATCATTCTATCTGGCAAAACTATCATTCTATGCAATAAACCTAACATATATCATTTTATCATTTTATCAGTCAGTCAAAAGTATCATTTTATCAACTCAGAGTATCATTCTATCCGGCAAAACTATCATTCTATGCAATAAACCTAACATTTATCATTTTATCAGTCAGTCAAAAGTATCATTTTATCAACTCAGATTATCATTCTATCCGACAAAACTATCATTCTATGCAATAAACCTAACATATATCATTTTATCCGGATAGTTTTGCCGGATAGAATGATAGTTTTGCCGGATAAAATGATACTCTGAGTTGATACAATGATACTTTTACTGATTTGTAGGTATGTACATAAAATGATAGTTTTGGCGGATAGAATGATAGTTTTGCCGGATAGAATGATACTTTGAGTTGATAATCTAGCCCTCAATGCTTTCCTCGCTTCAATTCAACCCATCATGCAACTTGCCGCTGAATCTTTGCAGCGGAACTACACCCACAACCATAAGGCCACACTCAACTGATTAATAAACCACTCTCATCTCATAATGAGATTTACTCTCACGGCAAATAAATCACAAATTTAAAGATTTACTCTCACGGCAAATAAAGTAACATATACGATTATCTGTAGAAAGATTCATAATTTCGATGATAGCGAAAATCCACACCTGCCCACATAATTTCTCTTTATTAGCCTTTTATCTTTTTTTTCTTGACAAATCATAGTATGAAACAAAATTATACAAAAATAAATCTGAGATGTTTTTATTTTATTTTAATGATAAATGAAACAAAAATAAATGTATCTAATATTGGTATAAGGAGAAGAAACAAAAATAAATGTATCTAATATTGGTAAAAGTCCGATGAGTTACACCTCCTATAATCAATTGATTTCATAATGATTTCTATCAGGTTTGTTTTTTTATACTTATTATTGTTTAAATTTCATTTTATCATTTGAAACTATCATTTTATCCCCTCAAACTATCATTTTATGATGCAAAAGTATCATTTTATTAGCCAAAAATCTAAAACTATCATTATTAAATAAAAATATCATTTTATCACTTAACCTATCATTTTACCCACTGAAACTATCATTTTATTCCCCGAAACTATCATTTTATCCAACCAAAGAACTCAAACAATCAATTTATCATGCAAAAGTATCATTTTATCATTTGAAACTATCATTTTATCCCCTCGAACTATCATTTTATGATGCAAAAGTATCATTTTATCAGCCAAAATTCTAAAACTATCATTATTAAATAAAAATATCATTTTATCACTGAACCTATCATTTTACCCACTGAAACTATCATTTTATTCCCCGAAACTATCATTTTATCCAACCAAAAAACTCAAACAATCAATTTATCATGCAAAAGTATCATTTTATCATTTGAAACTATCATTTTATCCCCTCAAACTATCATTTTATGATGCAAAAGTATCATTTTATCAGCCAAAAATCTAAAACTATCATTATTAAACAAAAATATCATTTTATCCCATTGAAACTATCATTTTATTCCCCGTAACTATCATTTTATCCCCGAAACTAGCAATTTGAGTGTGAGAGAAATAAAAAACAAACATTTAAGGTAACCTTAAAACACTATTATACGATTTCACACTGGGATGTGATCATATGATAACCCATATTTATGGTGATAACCTAATAACCTATCATTCTATGGACGAAATATATCATTTTATAAAATTGAATATCATTTTATGGATTAAAAGTATCATTCTATGCATGCTGAAAAAATATCATTATATATATATATATATAGGTATATATATATATAGAGTTGTATTCAAATTCTTTTCCAATCATTCCTCCTTTCTCCTTCTTAATCTTATGCGTTAATTTAATCAAATCCTATGGTCTAAATAATTTGCTGAAATTATCAAATTTAATCATTTTAAAAAACGTAAAGGGTATAATAGAGATTCAATTAAGTGGGTTGTTATGGAAATTCCATGATTTCCTCCCTTCAGCATCTCTGCGGTTTTTTCAACAAAATTGTAGAGATTTCGTTATCTTCCTTCTCCCCCACTGCACGATTCTATAGTTTCCAGCGGTTTGCGGTAATGCTTATTGTTCGGAAAATTGATTTTGTCGACTTCTTCAACAACCATCTGAAATTGCAAACCTTTGACATTCATGGTGCAATGTTTGCTGCTATCTGTAAAAATTGTAGAGATTTCGTTATCTTCCTTCTCCCTCACTGCACTATTCTGTAGTTTCCAGCGTTTTGCGGTAATGCTTATTGTTCGGAAAATTGATTTTGTCGACTTCTTCAACAGCCATCCGAAATTGCAAACCTTTGACATTCATGATGCAATGTTTGCTGCTATCTGTCAAAAGAATAGCATCAGAAATGTGAGCCCACGAAATTAGGACTTCAGTTGTGTTATCGTACTCGTTTGCTTCTCGTATGAGGGTATAACCATTTTCTCACATTGCAGGTGGACTCGAGGTTTCAAATTCCGTGTTTTGAGAAGGTTGTAGAAGAGGTTGTGCTGGTGAGTTGAATGGTTCAACTCGTGGTCTTTGAAGTCCTGGTGAACGTGAACTCGGTCGTCGATCCCCATAATGTACACATAATGTATCATTTTATCCGCTCAAAGTATCATTTTATGATGCAAAAGTATCATTTTATCATCCAAAAATCTAAAACTATCATTATTAAACAAAAATATCATTTTATCATTTGAAACTATCATTTTATCCGCTCCAAGTATCATTTTATGATGCAAAAGTATCATTTTATCATCCAAAAATCTAAAACTAGCATTATTAAACATAAGTATCATTTTATCCGTTTGAAACTATCATTTTATTCGCTCAAAGTATCATTTTATGATGCAAAATTATCATTTTATCATCCAAAAATCTAAAACTAGCATTATTAAACAAAAGTATCATTTTGAAACTATCATTTTATCCCCTCAAACTATCATTTTATGATGCAAAAGTATCATTTTATCATCCAAAAATCTAAAACTCTGCATTATTAAACAAAACTATCAATTTATCATTTGAAACTATCATTTTATCGACTCAAAGTATCATTTTATGATGCAAAAGTATCATTTTATCATCCAAAAATCTAAAACTATCATTATTAAACAAAAGTATCATTTTATCCGTTTGAAACTATCATTTTATCCCCTCAAACTATCATTTTATGATGCAAAAGTATCATTTTATCATCCAAAAATCTAAAACTATCATTATTAAACAAAAGTATCATTTTATCCGTTTGAAACTATCATTTTATCCCCTCAAACTATCATTTTATGATGCAAAGGTATCATTTTATCATCCAAAAATCTAAAACTATCATTATTAAACAAAAGTATCATTTTATCATTTGAAACTATCATTTTATCCGCTCAAAATATCATTTTATGATGTAAAAGTATCATTTTATCATCAAAAAATCTAAAACTATGCATTATTAAACAAAACTATCATTTTATCATTTGAAACTATCATTTTATCCGCTCGAAGTATCATTTTATGATGCAAAAGTATCATTTTATCATCCAAAAATCTAAAACTATCATTATTAAACAAAAGTATCATTTTATCCGTTTGAAAAAAACGTTGTAGTATGTTTTAAGTCTAAAAAATGTTGTCCAAATACACGAGCTGCAGTAATTCGTCTGGGGTTGCACATAATGTATATTTTGTATAGTATAATGCGTAGTTTTAATTTCAATAATGCGTTATTTGTGATATGTAATGAACATTTATCCTACCCCGTTTCCTTTAAGTTGTGTCGTGTTTCGATGTTTGTCGCACGTTTCTTATTTTCCCTAAGTGTTTAACAAGCCTAGGGGCTAGGGTGTAGTATGTTCTAAGTCTAAAGAATGTTGTCCAAATACACGAGCTGCAGTAATTCGTCTGGGTTGCACATGCATAGCGCGTAGGCATTTTTTAAAACAGATATACATAATGTACATATTATGTAGTGTAATGCGTAGTTTTAGCTTATGTAATGCATTATTTGTGATATGTAATGAACCTTTATCTTGCCCCGTTTCATTTAAGTTGTAGCATGTTTCGATGTTTGGCGCACGTTTTTTGTTTTTCCATAAGGGTTTAACAAGCATAAGGGCTAGGGTGTAGTATGTTCTAAGTCTAAAAAACGTTGTCCAAATACACGAGCTGCAGTAATTCGTCTGGGGTTGCACATGCATATCGCGTAGGCATTTTTTAAAACAGATATACATAATGTACATATTATGTAGTGTATTGCAAAGTTTTAGCTTCTGGAATGCATTATTTGTGATATGTAATGAACATTTATCTTGCCCCATTTCATTTAAGTTGTACCGTGTTTCGATGTTTGGCGCTCGTTTCTTGTTTTCCCTAAGGGCTTAACAAGCCTAGGAGCTAGGGTGTAGTATGTACAACAACAATCACGTGATGCATAAAACAGGATAAATAATGCATTCAAATAGCCAAATAATGTACAGAATCACTCAAGTAATGAACATACAAATATTGCATTCATTCTTACACTCATGTACAATATCAGTCTAATGATGCATAAAACAGGATAAATAATGCATATAAATAGCTAAATAATGTACAAATATTGAATTAACTCTTAGACTCATGTACAAGTTCCGTGACGGCTTCCTTCTGCCGTGGAATTAAACTCTTTATACAATTCAGAAACCGTCGACAATACAGATGGTCGACGTGCCTACCCCTGGGTTTCCTATCCTCCGTCTCTTCCGGAGCTGTACTAGTCCCGGCCTCTGATAATTGCTCCCGGAATTTCTGGGCAATTCCTGCTGACAGTATATCATCGACTGCCTCGTCGATGTCCAATCTTAGCTGCTTTGATGGTGTACAACATACACAATAATAACATACAATTAGTTACATAATGTACATACTGAATAAATCATGTGGACAGTTATACTGCATTCACTTATACACCCTTGTACAGAAGCCTCAAAATAATGCCTAAAAACTGATACATAATGCATTATAATAATCAAATAATGTTCAGAATAAATCAACAAATGCACCACGAATATTGCAATCACCCATTGTCTCATGTCCAACAACAGTCACATAAAGCATAAACCATGATAAATAATGCACTAAAATAACTAAATAATGTACAGATCCGGTCTAGTAATGAACATATAAATATTCCATTCACTCTTTGACTCATGTACAACAACAGTCACATGATGCATAAAACAGAATAAAAATGCATTCAAATAAACAAATAATGAACAGAATCACTCAAGTAATGAACATATAAATATTGCATTCACTCTTAGTTTCATGTACAACAACTGTCAAAGGATGCATAAAACAGGAAAAATAATGCATAGAAATAGCTACGTAATGTACAGATTCGATCAAGTAATGAACATCCAAATATTGCATTCACTCTATGACACATGTACAACACAAGTCACATAATGGCTAAACCATGATAAATAATGCATAGAAATAGCTACATAATGTACAGATTCAATCAACTAATGAACATACAACTACCGCATTCACTCATTTACCCATGTACAACAACAGGCCTATAATGCCTAAAACATAATGCACAACACTTCCTACAACAATGTATACATTCCATCGAATAATGCACGACATAATATAACATACACTCAACCAAATATCAAATCGGATACCATCTTCTCTCCAAATTCGCTCAATACAAATTGTCAACCAGTTATTAACTACAAACCTCAATAATAGACAGAACTCTAACACAAATGAACACGATTTTACGATTTATGAAAATCTCGACCAAAACAAGTGCGAAAAACATGAATCGACAATTAGGTGGTGTGTCAGCGGTGATAATCGGCGATAAACAGTGGGTATTACGAAAATTTGAAGCGTTAAAACCCTACCTTGTTGTCGACTCGAACTGGAAGTCGCGCGCGAAGGGAGTGAGTTTTCGACAGTGAAACGGCGGCGGAAGGTTGAATTAACAGCGAAAATCGACACTAAGGTTGATTTCCGGTGGATTGGAGTGGTTGCTAGGGTTTGGAAATGGGGGGGGGGGGGGGAATTCGGGGAGACGATGTTGAATCGTGGGTTTGAGGAGTGAGACGGTGGGAGTGAGAGAACGTGGGTAGATGGAAGGTCTAAGAAAATCACGCTGAAATCTCGCTCCTTCCGTTTTAATTCCTTGTAGTTTTACAATTATACCCATATAATGCACAGAATGAGTCTAATAATGCAACACGGGATGATTTTGTGATGCTTCATCTAGTCCATCCATTCCATCAATCTAATGGTTGATATTAAGAAGGAACTTAAATCTAAGGGAGGAAAAGGAGATTAACACTACCCTATATTCCATATAGCATATAGAGTATAACTTTGGTAAAAAAATATTTTTATAAATGACTGTCACCGTTGTTTAATTAAGTTTGAACTAATGATATTTATTTATTTTATTTATGAAATATAGATAATTTACATATTAACTAAGAGTGGTAAATGTCTATTGTAGGAGTCTACAATAATATAATACTACTATTATTACTTAATTGCTTTTGAATAAATTTAAAGAAAGTCACCAATTAAGTGTTAATATGTTTTCAACTTTTTAAATAAATTTTGATCCAGAGAATTTTTTTCTCTTAGTACATGGCTATTACTTCTTTTATTAATCAGTAAATTTTAAAAAAATATCAATATAACAATACTATTATTAATTTCTTTTTCTCCATGACGAAAGGTCTGCCATTGTTGTATATTTTTTTTTACTTCTTGCAATCTGAAATTTCAAATTCAATTTGAACAATAACTATCTCTTACTACAATTTATCGGTCTCAAGTAGTACTCCTCCACTCACAACCACGCCGGCTAAGCCCCCTGGAGCTGCTTGGTCCACATTGGTTCCATTACTTTGGTTTTTTAGTACAACCTTGGCTTTAATTTCAGAAGACACATGCTTCACTGTCACAATATCATCTTTTCCCATCTCTTTTGGGGCTTTAATTTCAGATGACACATACTTCATAGTCAAAGTCTTTTAGAGCATCCGCAGCGGTGGTGGGGAAGAAGACCGCCGTCCGTGCAAGCGAGCAGTCGACGTGGCGGCACATGATTGGGCAACGGCATAGCCGTTGCCTTTGAATAATTTTTTTAAAAAAATTCGTTAATTAATTTTAAATAATGATAAAAAATAAAAAAAAATATTTTCCAAATCCCAAAAATATGGCCGTTTTTTGCCCGCTTTTCTGAATTTTTTTGATTTTTTTATTTTTTTCCCCAAAATCATATATAAATACACACATTCATCATCCATTTATCACATCAAATCATCTATCATTCATCTCTCATTCATAATTCTCATACAAACTATCAACACATTCATACCTCACTCAAAACCTCAAATGGATTTCATCCATATTATGGCGGAAGCGGAGCGCGAAGAACAAGAATACTACGAACAACATCGTGCCGCTTACGAAGCATATGTCGCGGCGAATACCCCCGCTCCTTCTCCTCAACGAACTAGATCAAATCGCCGCTACATCCATCGTGCCCGGGAGGGAGCCCACGAAAGGCTCGTTGCCGACTACTTTGCCGACCAGCCGCGGTTTCCGGCAGATTACTTCAGGCGCCGTTTTCGCATGTCAAAGCGCTTGTTCATGCGAATTGTCAACACATTGTCCGCACGTGTTGAATTCTTCCAAACAGGTCCAGATGCAGCCGGTCGGCAAAGTATCACGCCGTTGCAGAAGTGTACGTGTGCCATCCCACAACTCGCTACTGGGCAAACGGCCGACATCTTCGACGAGTATTTGCATATCGGTGAGTCCACTGGAATCCTTTGTCTAAAGAATTTTTGCGAGGGCGTTCGTTCAGCTTTCGGGGATGAATTCCTTCGGGCACCCAGCACCGATGATTGCCAACGATTGCTTCGTCTTCACGAATCAGTCCATGGCTTTCCCGGAATGCTTGGCAGCATTGACTGCATGCATTGGAGGTGGAAGAATTGCCCGAATGCTTGGAGGGGGCAACACTTAAGCGGTCACAAAGGCGGCGGCCCAACACTTATCCTTGAGGCGGTCGCCGACTACCGCCTATGGATTTGGGCGTGCTCTATTCTTCACCACTCTTCAATGATGTGATGAATGGTGTAGCACCGGCGATCGACTTCACCATCAACGGAAATACATACCACATGGGTTACTATCTCGCCGATGGTATCTACCAAGGTGGTCGACGTTCGTGAAGACGCTGCACAACCCGCACGACCCGAGACGAGTTCTTTTTGCACAGCGTCAAGAGTTCGCGCGGAAAGACGTTGAAAGAGCCTTCGGAGTCCTTCAAGCCCGATTCAACATTGTGAAGGCCCCGGCTCGGCTGTGGTACGTGAATAATATCGCTAGGGGTGTCGAAATGGGTACCCGCGGGTATCCGCACCCGATTTTGCGGGTACCCGATCCCGAAAATTCACATTTTATGGCACCCGATACCCGGCCCGCAAAGCAATGCGAGTACCCGCACCCGTCGCGTGTCCCGCTAAGTATTGAGAAATTACTGTTAGTTATAGATTTTGGTCTGCCTTCTTTTATCTATCATCGATGTGGGAATTGTTCTCGCTTAAAGCTTCTCCTAATACTAATATAAATGGTATGAAATATTCTTATGCAGCTGTTATAACCATATTCTTCCATTTACTGCTCAAGTTAATGTAAAATATTAACTTATTAACTGAAAGAAATAATTTTGCCAATACGTTTATCATCTTGCAGCTTTTAATGGTGATATAAATACTATGAATATATGCTCAGAATTGTTGTGGAGCAGCCGAGCAACTAAATATGCATATCAAACATTAACCAATGTCGACGTAGAAGAATAAAATTATAACATATACCTGAATTAATACTTTGTGGGTTCATCATATACTTAAAAACTCATTTTATTTTAAAAAATTGAAAGTAATAAGAGACGAGTATAGCTATGGAAATAAGAAATGAGAGTTAAGAAGGTTGCTGTGGCTCTTTCTCATGCTTGGTTCTCCCACATCGAGAGTAGATATATGGTGGTTTAGAGTTTGAATCGGGTAATTGGTCGGGTAATCGGGTATACCCGATACCCGACGATCTCCTAGTTTGAATACCCGATCCCGACCCCGACCCCGAAGATTGCGGGTAGCGGGTGCCCGATACCCGCCGGGTATCGGGTCGGGTTTGAAGATACCCGTTACCCGCTACCCGTTTCGACACCCCTAAATATCGCCGACATCATGTTCATGTGTATTATCTTACACAACATGATTATAGCCGACGAAGGGCCGAGGGCGGCTAGCTTCTACGACGAGGATGAAGCCGGAAGCTCAACAGCGAGGTCTCCCCCACGCCGAGGTGAGCATACGACGGTTGGCCAGAGGATCGAGACAAGGCACACAATGCGCGATACCCGAACCCACATTCAGTTACAAGAAGACCTAATCAACCACATGTGGATGAAATTCGGCAACGAGTAGTTGTTTTTTTAATTTTTAGTATTTTAATTATGTAATTTTTAATTTTTAGGCTTTTAATTATGTCGTTTTTATTTTATTTGTCATTTGTAATTTTATTTAGGTTTTTTTAATGAATTTTATTATTATGGAAATGTTATTGTTTAATTGAATTTTAAATTAATTGTGTTCGTCCTTGCGGAAGAGCACAACTGTGGGTGTTGTGCTCTTGCCAGAAAGCAGGCAGAAAAAGTGGGGCCGGACCCACAACCGTGCCGCTGGCAAGAGCACGGTTGTGGATGCTCTTACTCTTGCCAAAAACATACTACTACTACTTAAATATATTTCAAATATTCGTATAAAGAACTTATCATGGTTATAGAACCCCAAATAAAATTAGTCTAAAACTTGAAATTTTCACTTTTGGTATGGATTTTCTGCACTACTATTTGTTGCCTCAGTCCTGGCGATTTTCTACGCTGCTATTGGTGAGGGAAGAAGACAATTGGGAAAGTTTATGATTTATTTGTATTTTCTTTTTAAATTTATTCTTTTGTAAAATAATAGTCGAACTTTAGTACTCAATCATTGATAAATATTAAAATCAATGCTAAAATACTTAAATATTCGTAAATTTTCAACTAACATTAATATGTTTTCTTAATCTATAATAAATAGTCACATTAACTATTTCGATGGAACTGAAGAAGTAAGTACTAGTATAATTTTGCCTTCCTTCCTTATCAATAAAAATACTTTCAAACTAAAAACAAACTCAACATTTCTTTTATCAATCCAATGCACCGTTCATTCAATCAATCAACAATTACAATATACACACATCCATTTGTTAGGGAACGAGATTTCCCTACTGTCGCATCTCTACCTTTATGGACAGAATTTGAGCACAAAATTCAGACACATGAAAACAAACTCCCTAATTAAGTTGTATAATAAGCCAAGAGGTGCATACACATGATCACTTGACCATGAAGAAATTTGAAAGAATAACTAAATTAATTTGGTGTATGCTATAGTTGTGCTTTTGTGCGTGTGTATTAATTAATTATATAATTAATTAATTAAATCATAAATCAAAATTTCATCAACTTTGGTGCAAACCTTAACAACCGGTCTAACGCGTTGACCGTGAACTTCCTAGCAAACAAGTAGCAAACTTTGGTGGGCCTCCCATTGTAGATGCACTCCGTGCCGCCCCTCATCCGGTTCAGCATGTCCGGGGTGACGTCGAGGCGGATGAATTTCAGCGGGTGGGGCCCGCCCCGGGACCAGTCAACCCAAGTCAAAGTCCGGTTAGCGTTCTTGAAAGGGAAGTGTTTGGTGATCATAGTGGGCAGGTAGTGCTCGTCCGAGTAGCAAGCGGGCTTGCAGTAGTTCTTGAAAAGGGTGAAGTAGACGTGGTCCGAGATGACCTCGAGGGCCAGCTCCCGGTCCATCTCGAACCACTGGGCCCCCTTCCGCCACTCTTCAATGGTCACCAAGGGCATCATGTGGCGGTCATAGCGCCCACGCCCCACGGGGCCCTCCTTGTCGTATGACTCTACGAATGAGGTTCGGGATTTCATCAAGTAGCTGTAGATCGTTGGGAAGTTGAAGAGAGGGATGCATGCCTCGGAGAGGAGGACGAAACGTTGGTTCGACACATCTAGCAACGCGTTCGCCAGCAGCCGGCGTTCAGCTGCGACCATGCTGATCTTGCCCCATTCTACCTCCTGTAACATATGATCATCAATGTCATTTTCATCTATTCATTTCATAAAATCTAAATAACACTATACAGTTAACCCTCCTAATAATTTGGATGGTTAAAAACAATATGAAATTTTCTAGTTATTAAAATTGGCCAGAAAAAGAGAAAAATTCAATGAAAATATACGTTCCCTCCAAATTAGGGGTGGAAGGTCTCATAGGTCACTTTTCTTATGTGAATTGTCACAAAACTTTTCTTTATTAAGACCCTTATTTAATATTTGTATGAAACTGAAATAATACGTGGAACAAATAAATAAGCGCTTGAACAGAGTATTGTCAAAAACATAGTATAGTAGTAATTATTTTTATATGTGTGAAAGATAAAAGGGAATTTTTTGATAAAATCAAGGGAATATTATATATGAATTGTCTAAACATTTTAATAGTTGACCTATTTATTATCTGTGGTTCTGTCTCTACATGGGACCCATATTATATTATAACTATTCCGAGTTATAAATTTGTTTACAATGCATAGAAGAACTAGCTTCATTAATAGGTAGAGCAGAAGACATGAAAGACAAATTTCTAAGTAATTTCACTATTGCAAGCCCAAATCTAGTGATAATTACTTGAATCTTGGGGAATGTGGATTCATGTCAGTCAAAAGTATCATTTTATCAACCCAGAGTATCATTCTATCCGGGAAAACTATCATTCTATGCAATAAACCTAACATATATCATTTTATCAGTAAGTCAAAAGTATCATTTTATCAACTCAGAGTATCATTCTATCCGGAAAAACTATCATTTTATCAGTTTTAAGTCATTTTGTCACGTTAAAGTATCATTTTATCAGCTTATATGCAATTTCTTCAGCTAAACTATCATTTTATAAGGTTACTGTCATTTTATCCGCTTAGATTATCATTTTATAAGGTAAAAGTATCATTTTATTAAACAAAAATGTCATTTTATACACAAAAAATACCTATCATTCTATCGGCAGAAAGTATCATTCTACCCGGCAAAACTATCATTATATCGGCTGAAAGTATCATTCTATCCGGCAAAACTATCATTTTATCATTTTACGTGATATTTGGCGAAATTCAGAGTAGCATTTTATCAGTCAAGAGTATCATTTTATCAGCTCAGAGTATCATTCTATCCGGCAAAACTATCATTCTATGCAATAAACCTATCATTTTATCATTTTACGTGATATTTGGCGAAATTCAGAGTATCATTTTATCATTCAGAGTATCATTTTATCAACTCAGAGTATCATTCTATCTGGCAAAACTATCATTCTATGCCTATCATTTTATCATTTTACGTGATATTTGGCGAAATTCAGAGTATCATTTTATCATTCAGAGTATCATTCTATCCGGCAAAACTATCATTCTATGCAATAAACCTATCATTTTATCATTTTACGTGATATTTGGCGAAATTCAGAGTATCATTTTATCATTCAGAGTATCATTTTATCGGCTGAACGTATCATTCTATCCGGAAAAACTATCATTTTATCAGTTTTATGTCATTTTGTCACGTTAAAGTATCATTTTATCAGCTTATATGCAATTTCTTCAGCTAAACTATCATTTTTATAAGGTTACTGTCATCTTATCCGCTTAGATTATCATTTTATAAGGTAAAAGTATCATTTTATTAAACAAAAATGTCATTTTATACACAAAAAATACCTATCATTCTATCGGCTGAAAGTATCATTCTACCCGGCAAAACTATCATTCTATCGGCTGAAAGTATCATTCTATCCGGCAAAACTATCATTTTATCATTTTACGTGATATTTGGCGAAATTCAGAGTATCATTTTATCAGTCAAGAGTATCATTTTATCAACTCAGAGTATCATTCTATACGGCAAAACTATCATTCTATGCAATAAACCTATCATTTTATCATTTTATGTGATATTTGGCGAAATTCAGAGTATCATTTTATCATTCAGAGTATCATTTTATCAACTCAGAGTATCATTCTATCCGGCAAAACTATCATTCTATGCAATAAACCTATCATTTTATCATTTTATCAGTCAGTCAAAAGTATCATTTTATCAACTCAGAGTATCATTCTATCCGGCAAAACTATCATTCTATGCAATAAACCTATCATTTTATCATTTTATCAGTCAGTCAAAAGTATCATTTTATCAACTCAGAGTATCATTCTATCCGGCAAAACTATCATTCTATGCAATACACCTATCATTTTATCATTTTATCAGTCAGTCAAAAGTATCATTTTATCAACTCAGAGTATCATTCTATCCAGCAAAACTATCATTCTATGTAATAAACTTATCATTTTATCATTTTACGTGATATTTGGCGAAATTCAGAGTATCATTTTATCAACTCAGAGTATCATTCTATCCGGCAAAACTATCATTCTATGCAATAAACCTAACATATATCATTTTATCATTTTACGTGATATTTGGTGAAACTCAGAAATTAAATGAGCGAAATGACATATTTACCCTTCCGCCTTTTTTTATGAAGTAGAGTATCATTCTATCCGGCAAAACTATCATTTTATGCAATAAACCTAAAATATATCATTTTATCATTTTACGTGATATTTGGCGAAATTCAGAAATTAAATGAGGGAAATGACATATTTACCCCTCCGCCTTTTTTTTATGAAGTAAATCTAAGTTTTAATCTAGACCGCATGATTTTAAAAATGTGTGGTCCAGATTTAGTTATAGGGTTATTACGATATTTAGGGGTTATCATATGATCACGACTATATATATATATATATATATATATATATATATATATAGAGAGAGAGAGAGAGAGAGAGTTGTATTCAAATCCTTTTCCCCTTATTAATCCTTTCTTCTTCTTAATCTCCAGCGTTGATTTATGCTAATCTAATGGACTAAATATTTGATTCAAATTATCATATTCCATGTATTTTTTAACGTGAGAAGGGTAAATTGGAGAATCTCTATTGGAGTTAGTTATGGAATGGTCCATGATTTCATCCGTTGAGGATTTCTGCAGTTTTGCATCAAGATCTGTTTCAGATTTCTTTTAATCCTTGCTCCTTCAGTCCGCGTTTTATCATATTTTCCACCATTTTAAAATCACCGGTTAGAAGAATCCTTGCTTCTACGTGTTGTTTGTCATTTTCTCCAAATGCATTGCTCCTTCATCTCTTTAAATCTAGCTACTTCTTATATCCATATTAGACCCCACAAAATTTAATCACATCAATTTCATTTCAAGAGAATGGCTTTCCAGCAAAGTTTTGCTCCATTAGAGCATCGTCCCATGTTGCTCAAAGATCAGTAAATCAGTCGCATAACCCAAACTGTGTAGATCAGTAAATTCGTGTTTCAATTTACAATTTTACGCCCAAACTGTGTAGATCAGGAAAGTCGTGTTTCATGTTGGTGTGCCTGTTTACTGTTTTATCCAAGCATGTTTGACGTTTTTTGATTATGTGGTGGCTAAGGTGCATTCATACCCCTAGGATGTTACTTCATGTGACATAGGGGATCATTCAAATCATGTCCTCCCACAGGGCCACCGCCTTGCACATAGATCGCGTCGAGGAAATCATCGTGGATCGTCTAATTTTCGTCGAGCGATAAAACGATGTCGTTTGATTTTTTGCCGGCGGAGAGGTTGGTGAAATCGGAGTCCTCGAGCGACGGGAAGGAGGTGAGGTAGAGCGAAACGCGGCGGTAGAAAAGGTTGTGCTAGTGAGTTGAATGGTTCAACTCGGGGACTTTGAAGTGCTGATGAATGTGAACTCGGTCGTCGATCCACATATTGTACACATAATGTACAAATTGTATAGTATAATGCGTAGTTTAGTTTCTGTAATGCATTATTTGTGATATGTAATGAACATTTATACTGATGCGTTTAATTTAAGTTGTGTCGTGTTTCGATGTTTGGCGCAGTTTTCTTGTTTTCCCTAAGGGTTTAACAAGCCTAGGGGCTATGGTGTAGTATGTTCTAAGTCTAAAAAACGTTGTCCAAATACACGAGCTGCAGTTATTCGTCTGTGGTTGCACATAATGTATATTTTGTATAGTATAATGCGTAGTTTATATTATATAATGCATTATTTGTGATGTGTAATGCACATTTATCCTAACCCATTTAATTTAAGTTGTGCCGTGTGCCGTTGTTTGGCGAACGTTTCTTGTTTTCCTTAAGGGTTTGACAAGCCTAGGGGCTAGGGTGTAGTATGTTCTAAGTCTTAAAAACGTTGTCCAAATACACGAGCTGGAGTAATTCGTCTGGGTTGCACATGCATAAAGCGTAGGTATATTTTAAAAAAGATATACATAATGTACATATTATATAGTGTAATGCGTAGTTTTAGTTTCTGTAATGCATTACTTGTGATATGTAATGAACATTTATCCAGCACCGTTTCATTTAAGTTATGTCTTGTTTCGATGTTTGGCGCACGTTCCTTGTTTTCCCTAAGGGTTTAACAAGCCCATGGGCTAGGGTGTAGTATGTTTTAAGTCTAAAAAATGTTGTCCAAATACACGAGCTGCAGTAATTCATCTCGGATTGCACATGCATAGCGCGTAGGTATTTTTTAAAACAAATATACATAATGTACATTTTAGTGTAGTATAATGCGTAGTTTAGTTTCTGTAATGCATTTTTTGTGATATGTAATGAACATTTATCCTGACCCGTTTAATTTAAGGTGTGCCGTGTTTCGATGTTTGGCGCATGTTTCTTGTTTTCCCTAGGGGTTTAACAAGCCTAGGGGCAAGGGTTTAGTTGTACGACAGCAACCACGCGATGCATTAAACAGGATAAATAATGCATTCAAATAGCCAAATAATGTACAAAATCACTCAAATAATGAACATACAAATATTGCATTCATTCTTAAGTAATGTACAACAGCAGTCAAATGATGCATAAAACAGGATAAATAATGCCTAGAAATAGCTAAATAATGTACAAATATTGCATTCACTCTTAGACTCATGTACAAGTTCCGTGATGGCTATCTTCTGCCGTGGAGTTAAACTCTTTATACAATTCAGAAACTCTGTAGGAGTTCGTCAACAATACAGATGGTCGACGTTCCTACCCCTTGGTTTCCTATCCTCGGTCTCTTCCGGAGCTGTACTAGTCCCGACCTCTGATAATCACTCCCGGAATTTATGGGCAATTCCTACTGGCAGTATATCATCGACCGCCTCGTCGATGTCCAATCTTAGCTGCTTTGATGTTGTACAACATATAGAATAATAACATACAATTAGTTATATAATGTACAGACTGAATAAAATAATGTCGACAATTATACTGCATTCACTTATACACCTTTGTACATAAGCATCAAAATAATGCATAAAAACTGATACATAATGCATTTTAATAATCAAATAATGTTCAGAATAAATCAACAAATGCACCATGAATATTGCAATCACTCATTGTCTCATGTCCAACAACAGTCACATAAAGCATAAACCATGATAAATAATGCACTAAAATAACTAAATAATGTACAAATCCGATCAAGTAATGAACATACAAATATTCCATTCACTCTTTGACTCATGTACAACAGCAGTCACATGATGCATAAAACAAGATAAATAATGCGTTCAAATAGCCAAATAATGAACCGACTCACTCAAGTAATGAACATGTAAATACTGCAGTCACTCTTAGACTCATGTACAACAGCAGTCAAATGATGCATAAAATAGGATAAAGAATGCATAGAAATAGCTACATAATGTACAGATTCGATCAAGTAATGAACATACAAATATTGCATTCACTCTTTGACCCATGTACAACACAAGTCACATAATGGCTAAACAATGCTAAATAATGCATAGAAATAGCTACATAATGTACAGATTCAATCAAGAAACGAACATACAACTACTGCATTCACTCATTGACTCATGTACAACAGCAGACCTATAATGCCTAAAACATGATAATTAATGCATACAAATATGTAAATAATGTACAGATTCAGTTAAATAATGCGGCCATGAATTTTTCATTCGCCCAATACTTCATGTACAGAAGCAGCCAATTATACCAGGAATTGGACATGCAAATGAAATTGAATGCTCACCTTCAGGCTGGGATGGTTGTGAAGTGGAAGGACGTCCTCTTTTCGTCGTGATAAATCTGGGAGACGAACCAAAAAATCAGAACCCTATCAGATTTCATCTACATAATGGGTAACTAAACAATTTTTAACCATAATCTAGAAGAAATCCCATTTTGAAAATATCCTCATTTATGGGCAAAAATGGGTGAATCGTCGTTTGTGTGGTGAGGTAGGGTCGAAAATCGGGGAGAAACGTTTGCTGAAACCCAGAAATTAATCTTCGCAAGCCGTACCTCCTCGTCGACCGCAGAAAATGCTTGTACAAAATGGGAGGGTTGTTGAACCGGGAATCTGACGACCTTCGAAGGTCCGTTGAGATGGCCGGTACCTTGAATAGGCGGCTAGGGTTTTGAAATGGGATAGAGATTGGGGAGACGAAGCGGGTAGAGAGATTGAGAGTAGATACATTTGGAGTGACAAATGTGTAGAGTAAATGGAAGGTCGTGGGTATACTCTGCTAAAATCTCGCACATGCTGTTTTTAGGAGGTATTGAGAATATACATTTACTAATTAACCCCTATGATGCACGAAATGCACCAAATAATGCACCGACGGAATCCTAACTATGCTTCTAATCCGGATCGTCCATCCATCTAATCTAACGCTCCAAATGAAGAAGGAACTTAAATCTAAGGGGAGAAAAGGAGATTAACACTACCCTATATATATATATGTATATATATAAGAGATAAAGAACATGTTTTTATTAAATTAATACCATATATTTTTAATTATGAAAATAAAATCATGGATATATTATAAAGAAAATTCTAGGAGCTCTCTCTAAAAATATATTTAGCCACTTATATAAAATTAATATACTTTTCATAATTATAAAACTAAAGTCATGAATATACTATTATATAGAAAATTCTAGGAGCCTCTATATAAATTATCTAGCCACTTGTATGAAAATTTTTGAAGTTAAAGAGTAGATATTAACTACCAGGAAAATATGATTGACATTATCTATCACCTATAAATAACACAAAAATTACAATGAAATCAAGTTGAATCAAAAGAGAATAGTAAACCGACTCAAATATAACACAAATTTTAAGAAATAATAAATGAGAAACAATATATAAGATTACCAGCATATAATGCGGCTGCACAATGACATTGAAATAACCATTTTTAGGGATAATTCTCTCAACGTGATGCCAGAGTATAAATGTATAAGATCACTAGTTGGTAATGCAGCTGCACAATGACATTGAAATAGCCATTTTTAGGGATAATTCTCTCAACGTGATGCCAGAGTATAAATGTATAAGATCACTAGATGGTAATGCGGCTGCACAATGACATTGAAATAGCCATTGTTAAGGGTAATTCTCTCAACGTGATGCCAGAGTATAAATGCAAGAAGTCCCGGGAGGCAAAATCCCGTCGACAATAGCTAGGGTTTGATGCAAAAACGTAAAGAAAACAATAGGCGATAAATTGTATATTTCAAATCTGATATTGGTGTCTGACGCATTTTTTCACTTACGCCCGGGAACGAACCAACATGCAAAAACGTAAAGAAAACAAGATAGGCGATAATATTCTTATTTCATATTCGATAATGGCGTCTGTCGCCTTTTTATATTCTATGGACCCCAGGGTTGGTTCGATTTACGGCCCAGGAAAGAACCAACAATGAAAATCCGAAAAGGAGCTTATTTCGCTTGACACAATTGTTCAATAATATAAATATTCCAAAAATGATAAATGATACGGTGATGCACTATTTATTAGCACTAAAAATAACTGCAAGTTTACAGGGTAGATCTAGTATAGCTAAATGTCAGTACCGGAATATCGAACACAGAGAATAAGATTGCAACTGGCTATCATATACTAAGCGTCATATACTATTTAAAGACACAGATGTTTTTTTTGTTTGATTTTATTAAACTAGACTGAAAAATAAATAAACAAATAAAAAGAAAACATATAAACGATGATACAAAGCAGGCATAGGAATGTAGAATATTAGGATCCAAAAAACAATCGACTTTCTTGAATTACGGTCTCTAGAGTTATTAAGTCGGTCACTTAACTGGATTAAACCCTCTCCCGAGGTGAGAAATCTGTAGATTAGGTGTTGAAATCAAAGTCCCCTTTAAATCTCTAACATCTAACTCCTAAAAGATCGTTAAGACCAATGACCTCACGTGAAACCTCAACTCTCCCGAGTTCTATTGAATTAAAGTGTGAATTATCCATTTTCCAAGTCAACTATTTCGCCTCCTGAGTACTCTAATCAACTCTAACATGTATTCAAGAGGTAGCAATCAATTGAATATAGAAAGCACAAGGATAAATCAAATAACTACAAGAGCTAACAAGGAAAATCAATCGAATATCTTCACCAAAAATTCCACAATTGATGTTTAACTCATAGACAAGTAAAAACTACAAATAAAGTACGAGACATGAAAGAAATTGATAAAACCCAAGGTTAAATCTTCAATCTTCAGTATTCTCTTGCCTGGATCTGCAGAACTCCGCTCCAATGGAAGATGGATGAATTTAAGGGTGGAATATGGAATGCAAGAAGTGTACAGAGGGAGAAGGATTGGAGGCTCTGAGATAAAGATTATGAATTAGGTTCAGAGGTATTTATAGGCTGAAAAAGGTTTATTTTTGATAAATTTCGTGCCCTACAAGAAATAGGAGAGATTTGGCTTCACAATATAATAATTTCTTTTCTTCCGTGAATTTCCGCATAAATTCCCATCAGCTTTGACTGCACTGCGCAACGTTCGTAGAATTGTCATAACTTTCTCCACAGAACTCCGATTGAGACATGCAAGATATCCACGCGAAGCTCTTTCGAAGAAGAAGAGAATGGCATGTAGTAAGAACTGACTGGACTTCAAAATCGCTGGCAGAATGGGCTCGAATAGAGGCTGCTGCACTTTGGCATTTTTTCCACCTTTTTCTATCATTTATCAACAAACACGTCAAAAATATCAAATGTATAACATATTCAATTTAAGAACATAATTTGCATGATTGACATTTAAAACAAGTCAAATCTAGTCCTTAAAAACATGCAAAATCTGTGTTTGTCATACGGAAAGCAAAATACTAACTAAATAGCTACTCTATCTCACGCCTCACTTTGAGACGAAGTCTCCATATTTACTCAGCGGTCTCGTGCATCTTCCCGGCCTTGGCTGGCTCCCCTTCGCTCTCGGCAATGGTCTCCCGCACTCCACCGTTTCACAAGTTGGCTCTAACTCCTGCTGCTCCAGGGGTTTATCATCGAGGTCCCAGAGTGTGCTCGTATCAATTATCCGGGCACCTAATTGTGAAACTAGTTGACATAGGCACATAGCTATGCACAGGCAGATCCAATGTAGTACAAGAGGTCCAAATTTGGAGTTCTTTAGCATATATTTCTTTTAGATAGACATTCATTATTAATAAACATATTGATATACGATATTCACAACTAATAAAACAAAAGAAAAATGATCAATCGAATTTTAATGCTCTAAAAATCAATATAATAGTTGCACCTCAAATTAAAAATCCTGAATCCGCCACTGTAATATGTATATGCACTCATTTAAGAAGTCTGCATAAGCTATACATATATATAGATCATATTATTACTTTACATTTCAACGAATGTACGTATTACTCTAAAATGTGTGGATCGGAGTGTTCCTTCCCCTTAAAAAATTTGGTGTAATGTGAAGTAACATCAATTTAAGTAATAATATTCCTCAAAATGCATTTCACACATTAGTTCAAGTAACAATATTCCTCAAAATACATTCCATTAGCTCCAAAACGTAAGTATATCTCTTTGAAAGCTTCTAGTTGTTAGTGTGATATATAACACGAATTAACGAATATATGTACTAACGACGACTTCTCCGAGCAAAATGCCTAGCCTTCTTCGTTGCATATGTCATGTAGAAGAAGGAGCCGGCGGCAGGAACTCGTTCGCCACTGCCAAAACAACAACAAAGATTAGTTTAAAGTCATGAGGCATTTACTTTTCTCCAATCTTAGTCTATAGAATTTATTTATATCTATTTGAGCTTATTGACATTGTCTTTAAGCAACTTTTACTAGTAACAAAATCATGAACATAGTATGTTCTACTTCTTTTGCGTAATTTGCGAGCTATTACACATGAACGCACAATTGATAGATTCGAACATACGAACCTGTGGAAGTGGTTGGAACTACAACAACATGCATAGTGGCATTGTTGGGAGGCAGTGCCAACCTAAGCGGATACAGCTTCCCATTCACAATGTTTTTAGAACAGAGGATGATGTCCTCCAAGTCTGTTATTTCCTCCAACTTCTCGGACAGATCCTCCAGCCCCTGCCCTTTGAACTGAAACGACTGTTCCGCGCTGAAATTTCCATCGTCGTCTGCAACACTGTAAAATATCAACCTTCCTTCTGATTTCTTCGCGTAGCAGTCTTCACCGGACTGCTCCTCCCCAAAAATCAAACCACGCATGTTTCGTTAGTTGTTAGAAATTTAACCAAGTAAGTAACTGTCGTTTTGCAATTATAAAGAACTTATACATTAAACTACACACAATCCACAAAATAATAATCCTTGATAAGCTGCACTCCTACTTCGCAATTATAACTACTACTACAACAACAAAAGTGAGACATTAATTAAACTACTTTATTAGCACTCTTGTCTAATCTAATTCAGTATCTACTTGATGGATTGGGAGAGTAGCTGTAGCACACCATTGCAAAGCTACCTGGTAGTGAATTGACTCTACTTTTGCTAACAATTCACGATCACAAAGCTTCTTACCGTGGATTACTCTATTTTAATTATATATGGAGAGAAGATTGTGATCAAAATTGAACTACATATTATTGCAGAACCATCATTTTTAGACAATATGAATGTCGTTTTTAGTTCATTTGTAAAATTCAGATTTTAAAATTACAGAGGTCATTTTTATAACGTTTTAGGTTAATAGTTCATGTGTTTGGTTTTACGTTCTGTTCTGCAATAAGATTGAGTTTTGCATTACTCTTTCTTATTTTTCTTTATGACTAATTTTGATTTGTCATAACTATAGCAAAATTGAAATTTTTATATAGTATTAAGTATTAACCTTAAAAAACTAAAAACTAACCATATTAGCCGATGACCGGAGATTGAAAGAAGTAGAGCTCAAATCCACATCCGACTCCACGGAGTTCGACCTCTTGAGCTCCGTGGGGGGCGGCAACTCCGGCCTAATCTCCAAGACATCCACCTCCCACAGGGTCCACCCGTGGTGCCTGTGCGGGATGTCGTGGGTGATGGAGTTGCGCCACGGGGGCAGTCCCCCGTTGGCGCGCAGGTAGTTGCCATAGCGCGTCTTGAGCTTGACCAGCATGCCGTCACGCACGGGCTCCCACTCGACCGAGGAGTCGAGCTTCCTCGGCAGCGCCTGAGAGACCCTCCGCCCGGTGACGCCGAGGAGGTACTCCTCATCCTCGGCCTTGAGGTACTTTCCGTAACAGCTCTTCAAACGGATCACCTCTTCCGATCCCTCCACGAATTCCACTTCCCATTTCACCGATTTTTTCGAGCCCGATCGCTCCTGGATCACGTGCTCCTCGTCGGAATCGGCCGTGAGGTATTTGTTGTGGTAGCTTTTCAGCCTCACGGATCTCGCCTTATTGAAAAACTCGATTCCAGAAACCTGTGGATTAATTTGTTCATCAATGATTTTTCAATTTGTTTATTCTCGTATATGTAAATTGTGCATTACCTGCATAAATATCAAACCGGCGTAGACCTCTTCGGAGAGAGATCTGCAGATTGTTTTTTTTTTGGTGGAATTGCGATCGTGATCTAATTAGTTTTTTTTTCTTCGTTTTGATTTATGCTTTCACTGCGTTAATTGTATATTGAAAATGGGGTAATTTTGTATCGAAGTGCTAAATTTTCATTTGCTTATTGTTGGCTGTTTTTAACCTTATAAAATTCTCACTTGTAACTAGAATTATGTATGAAAATCTTACATTCAACAACAAAAATGATGATATAATTATCATATGATACTATAGCAGGCAAATATCAATAATTATCTGATAGTATGCCAAAAAATCTTAATAATTGTGGAATGCAATAGTTTTCAGGGCAGTTATAACGGAGAAAAGAGATAAACATATTATTCATTTTCATGAGAAATTAGGGTCGAAAGATTTATGGTACAAATATAAAATATTAGTTTGGTAACATTAATGAGGAATTAACATTATTGAATGCTCTCACATGTGTGAATAGCATCATGTGCAACTGATATACTTATTGACTTTGACAAGTTCAACTAGAGGTATCGATCAATTTCGTCCAACTCATACCTGATTTATCATGTCCTGGTTCCTATTTAATTTCAATTAAGTCACGTCTTATTCAATAATACCAAGAATACAGGAACCAAAAGGCCACAGAATTTATTGATTTTCATTTTCAGGCAAACAAGGGCTACGCACATGAGAACGTCATTTTATTCGAATGTGTTACATTTTTACTGTTGTCTTCAAGAATGTGTTACATTTTTAGTATAGACTTATAGTAGTAGTAGTAATTAAAATGGTCAAATTTTATTATTTATTCTTTTTCCAATCTTTTTCATATCTTCAGTAAGATTACTTTTCTTCGGGAGAGTGAAAATTTTAATGAAATTCATGATAAAAAAGTTAGAATCAATAACAATTTTTTCAGTTATTCATTATTTCGTATTTTTATGATAAATTAGAAGAAGAGTGCACCCTTTGAAGTTTGAACAACCCAGTAGTTGTACTATGTGTTTTGAAAAAGAAGACAGAAACTCAAATACTGAATCACAAGTATATTACCAGAAACAGAGAAAGAAAGAAAATAAAGAGTAAAAGATATACCTGTTTCATAGACATATTCCCGGCGCCGCGGGCCACCGGCGATCCAGTATCAGGCGAACCCAAATAATCATCAACGACAGACGAAAAGCTCGACGCGGGCGATATCGTGGACAGCGTGATGTCCACGATATCCACTCCCCACAGCACCCAGCTCTGCGTCGCCGTCCGATGCGGCACGTCGTGCGTGACCGAGTTCCTCCACGGCGGAGAACCGCCGTTGGCTCTCAGGAACTTCCCTTGCTCCGTCATCAGCTTCACGCTGCTCCCCTCCTTCACCGGCTGCCACTCGACGGCGGCGGCGGCGAGATCTCCCGGCCGGGTTTGGAGCACCTTCTTGCTCGTCATTCCGAGGAGAAACTGCTCCTCTGCGGCGGTGAGGTACAGCCCGTGGCAGCTCTTCAGACGGAGGCGGTCGCCTTTGCCTTCGACGAGTTCGACGGTCCATCGCGCGTTGCGGGACGCGCCGTTGCGGCTCTGGCAGACCGTCGCCTGTTAGGAATTCTTGTATTCATCTAATGAGCGCAGCGGAAATTGCAGACAAGAATAACAGATCTAGATTCATAATCATATTGCAAGTTGAGCACGTAATACACAACGGAACTAAATCTTACTTGTTGTTGTGTTTTCTTCTACGATTGTGTCCTGCAAGTTGAATCCACTACTATCGAGGTCCACGTGTATTCTGATCCGATGCAGGAACAATTCCTCGGTACAATCGCTCTATAGAGAAAGCTAGGAATTCTCTAAAAAGCTTTACGTATTTTCTCTCTAATGTTACGATATTTCTCATCTCCCACAATGGAGAATAAATAACCATTATATAGACAAAGAGTCATTAGGGTTTCATGATTGTTGGGCTTATGGACTAATTATAATTGTAGTCCAACTATAATTATTTAATCCATATTAATCTAATCTAGCCCATATCCTTTCAATCTCCCACTTGGACTAGCATTAGATATAATACGCAGTTCCAACTTTGTACCCTTGAGCGGATCAAAATACACTTATAGTGTGACCCTTTAGGCCCTCATTATCGACGACGATCTAATCGAAGTCTGCACAAAACTCCTAGACTGCGTTGGCAGCGTAGCTCGATATATGACGGACGTTTACGTGAATTCGGTAAACAAGCCTTTACACAAAGTTTATAGTAATATCCTTTCATTCACGAATCACCCGATTGAGCCTAAGATTTGTCATGTGTCATCCAAATAGCTCAATCACTTAATCTCATCTTTATTAAATGACCCATTCGATCATATTCAATTACTTTAATTGAATATATCTTTGCATTGGCCAATGACTTAATGGTCAAGTAATATAGAGAATTTGAGTGTTCTCTCGAAATTCTAATCGAGGAATGAATCTCATTCTTGGCTCAACTACCATTTCCATTTATCTTATGATGTACCCAACACAAGTCCGTGTCTTAATCCTCCGAGGGGAGGCAAAGCGTTGTACAAGGTCAAAGCACATCACTCAACAAACAAAATATGTAATGACCTCAGATCCAAGGACTATTACATACTTCATGTACTAATAAACTGTAGACACTTCACAAAACAGTTTAATAGTAGGGTATACCAATACTCTCCAAAGTATACCATGTGTCCATCACGAGTATCTAATATCTCATAGTTGTGAGAACAACTACATTCTCGAAGAATGTGATGCAAACCCCATGCTAACCTATAACATATCACCAATATCTCATTCTTGATGATCATTGGTTAGGGCTATTTTAGAATTATACTATATCATTAATGTCTCACACCATTAACGACAGTCACAATTCAAGGGAACAAATATTTAGAATAAAATCAAACATTTAAAACAATTATTCCAATAAGTGCACAAAACCCATAGGAAATAAAATTTTCATATAATGTGATCAAGTAATATTGTCTCAACACAAAATGTTTCTAAGACATATAAAACTGTAACTCCCACTGATTCAAAGCCATCCACCAACATGCTTAACACCTAAGCTCTCAAAGTGCTTGTTGTGTTTTGCTATACATAACGGTTTGGTGAAAGGATCAGCCAAGTTATCATCAGTGGGTACTCTTTCTAATTTTATGTCGCCTCTTTCAATTATTTCTCTGATCAGATGATATCTTCTGGGAACATGCTTGTTCCTGTTCGTAGCGCTGGGTTCTTTTGCTTGCGCAACAGCACCAGTGTTGTCACAATACAAAGGTATTGCACTATTAGCACTCGGAATGACACCCAGTTCTTTAACGAACTCTAACAAAGCAACAGCTTCTTTGGCAGCTTCAGATGCAGCAATATACTCGGCTTCGATGGTGGAATCGGCAGTTGTACCTTGTTTGGAACTATTCCAACTCACTGCTCCACCATTGAGGACAAAAACATATCCAGACTGAGACTTATAGTCGTCATGGTCTGTTTGGAAACTAGCATCAGTGTACCCAGTAACTGATAACTCTGGTTGTCCACCATAGACTAAGAAATATTCTTTAGTCCTTCTAAGGTACTTAAGAATAGTCTTAACAGTTTTCCAATGTTCCTCACCGGGATTTTGTTGTAATCTGCCTGTCATGCTAAGCGCACATGCCAGATCTGGCCTAGTAGAGATCATGGCATACATAATAGATCTTATAGCCGAAGTATACATGATCCTTTTCATGTTGTCTCTTTCTTTGTCATTAGAAGGACAATCCTTCTTTGACAATACAATGCCATGTCCCATTAGGAAGAAAACCTTTCTTAGAATTCTCAATTGAGAACGCCTTAGCAACTTGTCTATGTAAGTGGATTGTGATAATCCTAACATCCTATTTGGTCTATCTCGATAGATCTTAATTCCAAGGATATAGGAAGCATCACCTAGATCCTTCATCATAAAGGAACTAGACAACCACTCTTTCACGGATTGCATCATGGAATGATCGCTTCCCATAATCAAGATGTCATCAACATATATGATAAGGAAGACAACGTTTCCATTTTCGCTTTTACTATAAACACATGGATCCTCTTTGCTTCTGACGAAACCAAACGATTTGATTGTTCTGTCAAAACAAATATTCCAACTCCTCGAAGCTTGCTTAAGTCCATAGATGGACTTCTTTAGCTTGCACACTGCATTCGGCCTTTCTTTCGATACAAATCCTTCTGGCTGTGTCATATAGACATCGCCTTCTAATTCTCCATTGAGAAATGCGATTTTGACATCCATTTGCCAAATGTCGAAATTGTAGTATGCAGCAATTGCAAGTAATATCCTAATGGACTTGATCTTAGCAACTGGCGAAAAGGTTTCATCATAGTCAATGCATTCGCACTGACTATAACCCTTTGCCACTAACCTAGCCTTGTAGGTTTGTACTTTGCCATTTGCATCTCTCTTCTTTTTGAAGATCCATTTGCAACCTATGGGGTAAACCCCATCTGGCAAGTCAACTAGTTCCCAGACTAAGTTGAAGTACATCGAGTCCATTTCAGATATCAAGGCTTCAAGCCACTTCTCTCGATCGGTGTCCGACACCGCCTCGGTATAGGTCTTAGGCTCATCTTCATCTAAATCAACTTCATCATCTTGGTTCTCAACCATTAGATTCAGTCTTTCAGGTGCACGACGAATCCTTCTAGGCCTATTGAGTTGGTTTTCTTCTGGCTCGGGCTGTTCATTCTGATTGTGAGTAGGCCCAGGAATATCACTATGATCTTCTTGAGGTAGAGGTGATGCAACTATTGTATCATCTTGTATTTGATGCATCTCATTGTCTTGAGGAGGTTCTTCGAGAGTCCCTCTAAGGTCTCCTCTAATAGTATTTTCCCCTCCCAATAGATCATCAAAAACTCCCACTGTGTTATTGTTCAAACCATTTGACAATACATCATCCTCATTGTTAACTTGTGGTTCTTGAATTTCTTCAAGATCTACTGTATTTTGACCTTGTTCCTTGCAGACATAACTGTCTTCAAGAAACGTTACATTCCTTGATGTTATCACCTTGTGATTTTCAGGACAGTAGAAATCGTATCCCCTAGTTTGTTTAGGATATCCCACAAAGTAACACTTCTCACTTTTAGATTCCAACTTATCAGTCATTTGTTTCTTAACAAAAGCTGGACAACCCCAGGTCAGCATATAGTTAAGACAAGGCTTTTTGCCATACCATAACTCATATGGTGTTTTCTCAACTGATTTAGATGGAACTCTATTCAGAATGTAAATAGCCGTTAGTAAGGCATGACCCCATAGGAATAAAGGAAGACTAGCTAAACTCATCTTGGATCGAACCATATCTAATAATGTTCGGTTTCTCCTTTCAGATACTCCATTCATTTGTGGTGTACCAGGAGGTGTCCAGTATGACTGAATTCCATGTGATTTCAAGTAATCAAGAAATTCCCGGCTCAAGTATTCCCCTCCTCGATCTGATCGGAGAGTCTTGATACTTTTCCCAAGTTGTTTCTCAACTTCACACTTAAACTCTTTAAATTTCTCAAAGGCCTCAGATTTGTGTTTCATAAGATACACATATCCATACCTTGTCAAATCATCGGTGAAAGTAATGAAGTACGAATAACCACCTTTTGCTTGAGTTGGAAACGGTCCACACACATCTGTGTGGATCAACTCCAGCACACCATTAGCACGCACCCCTTTCCCAGAAAGTGGCTTATTAGTCATCTTTCCTTTGAGACAGAATTCACAAGCACCATATGATTCAAAATCAAATGAAGTGAGATAGTCTAACTTTCTCAATCTTGCTATTCTTTTCTCATTAATATGACCAAGTCTGCAATGCCAAAGATAGGTTGCATTATTCGTATTACTTAGTTTAAGTCTTTTATTTTGCACATTGAGAATATCCCGTTTGCATTCAAGCATATACAATCCATTCTCTAAAGAGACATTTCCATAAAACAATCCATTATTAGAAAACGAGCATCTGCTGTTTGCAAAATGGAAGGAAAAACCTTCGATGTCCAACATCGGAATGGAAATAATATTATTTGAAATAACTGGAACAAAATAACAATTATGTAAATCTAGTCTATGTCCTGAGGGAAGATCTAATCTATAAGTTCCTACGCGTTCGGCAGCAACCCTTGCTCCATTTCCAACACGTAGGTCTACTTCCCCAGGCCTCACTTTCCTGCTGTCAATTAAACCTTGCACATTATTACAAATGTGTGAACCACAAGCGGTATCCAATACCCAGGATTGTGAGTTATTCATAGACATATTTATCTCAATGACAAACATAGCTGAACTCCCACTCATTGCACCTTGTGCCTTGAGTTTTGGGCAGTCTCTCTGCCACTCCGTGAAATTTGACCTAGTCAATTTATTTGTTTCAATCATACACTCATAAGATAAGTTTGACATATTATCTGAACAGAAAATAAAATGAAAAGCAAATTAGAAAAGCATACAAAGATCACATTCGGATCACTAATCAAACAAGGGTTTATTGTATTGATTAGCTCCCACTAATTTTAACGTATATTATGTCCCCCAAACATAAAATACGAGTTTATATCAAATATAAATTTTAGTGGTCCAAGATCCAAGTCTACATTATTGCAGCCCCTGCTTTGGCTGATCACTACAATAATATCACAAGGTAGGCCTCAAAGCCAATTGCAACAACTATTTTGCAATTCTTGGTTTATTAATCCAATTAATATGCGTCCATAAATTATTCTGGTTGCGAGGGCTACTCAAAATAATTTAAGCAAGTCAACCTCATCACACGATGCCAACCATGCATCTATGAATGAGCCTAAACCTTGTAGATTTAGAGTAAACGCGAGGGCGTAAAACTCGTGGTCGAAAAGGCTAGGAGCATCAAACAATTGGGATGGACGACGCGTTTGTTTCAAAACGAGACTTATATTTTGTGGGGAAAAGTGTGATACTAGTTCTGTGAATATAATATCCAATATTAAATTTCAAACAATTACTGGGCGCCGCCTACCCAGACATAGTATAACACGGACTACACATACTGGGCGCCGCCTACCCAGACATAATATAACACGGACTACACATACTGGGTGCCGCCTACCCAGACATAGTATAACACGGTCTCTAACTACTATAGTTAAATAAATAAGCATAAATCAAATAGCATGCTTATCACATAGGATATCAAATAGTGCTCAACGAATAAAATCAAATTTCATTCTCTAATTAAATGTGGATTTAAAATTGCATTAATTCGAAATTAATATAACAAAATTTATTAATCCAATTAATAAACTAATTAGGGATACTTTATACTTAAATTGATTCTGAATCAATGTATACAATCAAATTATCTGCAAGCTTAAAGGTTTAAAAGTTAAAAGAAACAGTGGGCCGAGCCCATTTTAAGTTGAAACAGGCAGCATCGGTCCATTTGACTTTCCAAGAAAAACAAATACAGCCCAAAAGAAAAAGGCCCAATTCCTTTTCCATCTCTATTCTCTCTCACTGCATCGACGAACTCGCATAGCTCGACCAGATTATCCAACCAATTAATAAACAATCACCAATTCCAAATCATCACTTGTGTTTCGAGCTTTACATCCTCAATTATCCAATCAATAAAATGGATGCTAAAACAATCAAAGAGGAGAAGGCTAAGGTAGAGATCTGGCAGTATGTATTCGGCTTCACACCAATGGCCGTAGTGAAGTGCGCAATCGAGCTCGAAATCGCCGACGCCGTCGAGAGCCATGGCGGCGCCATGTCTTTGCCCGACCTTGCCTCCGCCGTCGCCTGCTCGCCCTCCGCCCTCGTTTGCGAAATCTGCGCCTTGCGGAGCGGCTGCAGGAGATCATTGCCGCCATCGGCTGCCCCGTCCCCAGTCGCCGTCGATACGACGCCTCTACTCTCCGACCAGATCTTTCGCCCCCACCGTCGCCCTCGCTTCCTCCGTCGCGCCAGCAGCCGGAGCCGCGCCATGCGCGAGCCCTCCGTCCGCGTCCGAGAAGCAGCCGCCGATCAAATCGAGGAGTTGCAGAGTGATTGGGGTTTGTTGTTCGAAGCCGATAGTGATTTTAGATTTCATTTGAATTTTGTGAAATTTTTCAATTTTGAATGAATCGAATCAAATCGGATTGGATTACAAGAAGTTTGAAATCTTATTTCATAATTTTGATTTCCAAAATCATCCACAAATTAATTAGGAAACAAAATTAATTATGAATCAAACCCTAGGCTCTGATACCACTGTTAGGAATTCTTGTATTCATCTAATGAGCGCAGCGGAAATTGCAGACAAGAATAACAGATCTAGATTCATAATCATATTGCAAGTTGAGCACGTAATACACAACGGAACTAAATCTTACTTGTTGTTGTGTTTTCTTCTACGATTGTGTCCTGCAAGTTGAATCCACTACTATCGAGGTCCACGTGTATTCTGATCCGATGCAGGAACAATTCCTCGGTACAATCGCTCTATAGAGAAAGCTAGGAATTCTCTAAAAAGCTTTACGTATTTTCTCTCTAATGTTACGATATTTCTCATCTCCCACAATGGAGAATAAATAACCATTATATAGACAAAGAGTCATTAGGGTTTCATGATTGTTGGGCTTATGGACTAATTATAATTGTAGCCCAACTATAATTATTTAATCCATATTAATCTAATCTAGCCCATATCCTTTCAGCCTCGTCGGCGGCGGCAACGAGGTATTGGCCGAGGTGGCTTTGGAGGCGGACTGCTTTTGCGTTGGTGAAGAACTCCATTCCGTCCTGCAAGGTCTCCTCATAATTAGCTAAATTTTTGGCTCAATTCTTAAACAATTTATTGAAAGGTATTTTAAATAATGATTATTTTTTAAAATTATGGTACTAATTTTGATTTTACATTTTATTTTTAATTTGAGGACACAAAAATAATTCATACTACAAGTACTATTTCTTTTGGCTGTTTATTTGATGGCAAGTCAAAATTCGACCTCATCAAATAAAATGCAATTTATAAACAAAATAAATGTTTTCAAAAATACTATACTAGGGGTGGGTCGATACGATATATCGTATCGAAAACGTTGTATCGTATATCGTATCGAAAATATCGATATGAAAGAATTTCATATCGTTATCGTATCGAAAGTTTCGATATATCGAACTTTCGATATGGAGGATATCTATATCGTTATCGTATCGATATTTCGATATATCGTACCGAAATTCGATATATCGAAAATATCGATATATATCGTATATTCGATATATATCGTATATTCGATATAAACGATATATCGTAACGAAATTCGATATATCGAAAATATCGATATATATCGTATATTCGATATATATCGTATATTCGATATAAAACGATATATCGAAAATATCGATATATATCGTATATTCGATATAAAACGATATATCGCGATATAAGGAAATTTATATCGTTATCGTATCGAAAACTTACGATACAGTATCGTTTCGTATCGAAAATTACGATATATCGAAAATCCGATAATTTTTTGATATTTTTCAATACGATACGAGCGATATATCATTTTTTTGATATTTTTCCCCAGCCCTATACTATACACCCTGTACGAACGTACGGTAAATTATCGACTCTTTTGTTTTGAACAATTTGACACTTTCCATTTAGAAGATTAACAAAAAATCATACTAGCTAGTACTTAACTTTATGACTGCACAAATTTTAAGAAATTGAAAAATTATTAAGAATGTAAAACATAATTTTATACTAGCTAGTATAATTGGTTTATAATAAAATTAGAGCATGCGCAGCGGTGGCGTCCGTCGCCACCGCCGTCCGCGCCGCTAGCACGGACGCCATCCGCCGCCGCTGCGCTCGCGCCGCTGGCACAGCGCTGCTCGATGTATCGAGCACGTCCGTGCCAGCGGACGCACACGTGGCGGCACGGGATTGGGCAACGGCGTAGCCGTTGCATTCAAACTTTTTTTTAAATCGGTATTTAATTATAAATAATGCTAAAAAATAAAAAAAAATATTCTCCAAATCCCAAAAATATGGTCGTTTTTTTCCCTTTTTTCTGAATTTTTTTATTTTTTTTATTTTTTTTCCCAAAATCATCTATAAATACACACATTCATCACTCATTTATCACATCAATTCATCTCTCATTCATCTCTCATTCATAATTCTTATACAAACTATCAACACATTCAACCTTCACTCAAAACATCAAATGGATTTCACTCATCTCATGGCGGAAGCGGAGCGCGAAGAACAAGAATACTACGAACAACATCGTGCCGCTTACGAAGCATATGTCGCGGCGAATACCCCCGCTCATCCTCCTCAACGCACTAGATCAAATCGCCGCTACATCCATCGTGACCGGGAGGGAGCCCACGAAAGGCTCGTTGCCGACTACTTTGCCGACCATCCGCGGTTTCCGGCAGATTACTTCAGGCGCCGTTTTCGCATGTCAAAGCCCTTGTTCATGCGAATTGTCAACACATTGTCCGCACGTGTTGAATACTTTCAAACAGGTGTAGATGCAGCCGGCCGGCAAAGTATCACGGCGTTGCAGAAGTGTACGTGTGCCATCCGACAACTCGCTACTGGGCAAACGGCCGACATCTTCGACGAGTATTTGCATATCGGTGAGTCCACTGGAATCCTTTGTTTAAAGAATTTTTGCGAGGGCGTTCGTTCTGCTTTTGGGGATGAATTCCTTCGGGCACCCACCACCGATGATTGCCAACGGTTGCTTCGTCTTCACGAATTAGTCCATGGCTTTCCCGGAATGCTTGGCAGCATTGACTGCATGCATTGGAGGTGGAAGAATTGCCCGACTGCTTGGAGGGGGCAACACTTAAGCGGTCACAAAGGCGGCGGCCCAACACTTATCCTTGAGGCGGTCGCCGACTATCGCCTATGGATTTGGCATGCATATTTCGGCGTTGCCGGATCCAACAACGACTTGAACGTGCTCTATTCTTCACCACTCTTCAATGATGTGATGAATGGTGTAGCACCGGCGATCGACTTCACCATCAACGGAAATACATACCGCATGGGTTACTATCCCGCCGATGGTATCTACCCAAGGTGGTCGACGTTCGTGAAGACGCTCCACAACCCGCACGACCCAAGACGGGTTCTTTTTGCGCAGCGTCAAGAGTCAGCGCGGAAGGACGTCGAAAGAGCCTTCGGGGTCCTTCAAGCTCGATTCAACATTGTGAAGGCCCCGGCTCGGCTGTGGTACGTGAATAATATCGCCGACATCATGTTCACGTGTATTATATTACACAACATGATTATAGCCGACGAAGGGCCGAGGGCGGCTAGCTTCTACGACGAGGACGAAGCCGGAAGCTCAACAGCGAGGTCTCCCCCACGCCGAGGCGAGCATACGACGGTTGGCCAGAGGATCGAAACAAGACACACAATGCGCGATACTCGAATCCACAATCAACTACAAGAAGACTTAATCAACCACATGTGGGCGAAATTCGGCAACGAGTAGTGGTTTTTTAATTTTTATGATTTTAATTATGTAATTTTTAATTTTTAGGATTTTAATTATGTAATTTTTCATTTTTAGGATTTTAATTATGTAATGTTTAATTTTATTTGTCATTTGTAATATTTATTGTGGTTTTTAAATGAATTTTAATATTATGAAAATGTTATTGTTTAATTGAATTTTAAATTAATTGTGTCCGTCCTTGCGGAAGAGCACAATTGTGGGTATTGTGCTCTTGCCAGAGAGCAGGCATGAATAGTACCGCCCAGGCCCACAACCGTGCCGCTGGCAAGAGCACGGTTGTGGATGCTCTTACACTTAAATTGAAACTCAACGAAGAATGTCCTACAAAAATTAAACTAATTGGTGACTTTTCCTATTTATATCGTAATGTTTGCACCAAGTGAATATCCTTGCAAAGTTTTAGTGAGCATTTTTTGATTATACGAAAACTATCACTCAAATTATTAAATCACACTGGAGATATAAACGATATATTTATAATATCTATACGATTAGACTAATATTAGATGAAGATAGACAATACGATTTTAAAATACCTTAATAGAAAAAAGGAAATTCTAATCAACAAGATTGTAGAAACTAGAAAGAAATATTACCTCTCTACCGCTCGGGTGAACGGACCTATCCGACGCAAGAGACGACCACCGTCTCTCTGTCGCAAAAATCGACTTCTTCCGCCCCTCCGCCGCACCTGGCGTGCCCACGCGTGGCGAATTGGGGGCGGAAGAATCCGAAAGACTTGACGCATTACTCAGCCGCGGCAAATACTCATCCTCCAGCACCGACACATCGACCTCATCCACATCCCACATCACCCAATCCTGCGTGGCCGTCCGATACGGCAGATCGTGCGTCACCGAGTTCCTCCACGGCGGCGTCGCCCCGTTCGCCCGCAGAAACTTCCCGCCCTTCGCCCGCAGCTTCACGCTGTACCCCTCCCTGATCGGCTCCCACTCCACCGAGGCGTCTCTCTTCGGATCCGCGGAGGCCTTCAGCGCCACCTTCTTGCCGGTCATGCCGAGGAGATACGCCTCGTCGGAGGCGGCCAGGTAGAGCCCGTGGCGGCTCTTCAGGCGGATCACGTGCGCATTGCCTTCCACGAGCTCCACGCGCCACCTCGACGCGCCGTCGCGGCTCTGGCGGATGGTCTCTTGGTCGTCGTCCGCGACTAGGTACTTGTCGAGGTGGCTCTTCAGTCTCACGGCTTTGCCATGGTTGAAGAATTCCATGATTTTATTTTTTATTTTACTTCTTTGGGGGATTTGGATGGAAAGCTGATGTTTGTGGGTTTTGTATTTGGATGTTTGTGATTAGGAGGGTGAATTAATGCTTGTATAAAAAATTAAGGTATTGACTTAGATATTGTATTTAGAAGATGCTTAGGTAGTTCGGATTGTTGACTTGCAGCTTCGTAGGCTGCCCTTTGTTTAATGCAACTTGTAATACGTGTGTTGAATCAACCTATTCTTTTTTATTCACACCGATGCTTCTTCCTATTTTCATTGAAATCAAAATCAAAATTCTTAATTTTTTTTAATTCACAATTATGAATAGCTAGGGAACAATTTCAAATCTACAGATTCTAGACGCGTAAGGCTCGGAAAAAAGGAAGAAGTTCATAAAAATTCTGGCTCGTTCTCTCTCTCTCACTGTCTTTTTCTTTTTAATCCATCTCTCTTTAATTCCCATATTCCCATCTTAATTTTGCCTAAACAATTTTTAAGAGAAATTCAAGAAGGGGTGAAGATAAGATTTTATCCTTCCAATTTGTCTGCAATTTGGTAGAAAATGATGGATTTTCCATTTTATTAGAGAGAGACCAGCATTCAAGCTTTAATTAATGTCCCAGATCTTTGGAGTTAAACTCTTGTAAAATTGAGGTGTTTTGAGATGTTAGTTCAAGCCTGAATGAGCTCCCATTTATAAAAATGAATATCAAATTATTAAATATACCATCTTGTTTTCATATCTCAATTCATTATATCACCACACCACTTCAGATAAAAATTCACAATATTGCAAATTTCTTAACATAGCTCTTAATTTACACTTTATACAACTTTGGTCTAGGGGCGTAGCTAGGAATTTGTAGAGAGGGGGGCAAATTTTTATACGAAGGAATTTTAAGTATTTTTGAGGAGGGGCATTTAGTAAGAGATTGAATGAAATAAAATTTATAATCGGTAATATATATACATGTGTTGGAAAATGAGGAGGAGCAAATGCCCCACCTAGGCATAATGTAGATTCGCCCCTGCTTTGGTCCATTAATTTTTCTTTTTCTCTACTACTTTATTAATTGAAAATAATATTTCATTTTTCAAGACATTATCTTCTCTCGTATTCTATTAACACAATCCATCTTGATCACTTGGAACAGAGAAAGTATATACATTAATAAATATAAAATTTAAAATAAAATAAAATTTCCATAAAACCATAACACTATTGCTATATTTAATTAGGAGTATTAAAAAATACTATGAAGTTAATTATTACCTATTACCCCTCCTTTGATACATTTTTTTTAATTTAACTAGCCTCAAGGTCCTCAACTCATGCTTTGTGCTCGCATATATGTGGTCTATGATGCCATTCGCTTATTCACATAATTATTTTTTAAAATCAATACTATAGGTTAATTCATATGAAATGGTTTAAATAATTGAAGATATTTGATTTGGGGTATAACAAAATTGTTATGATTGATAGGATTTGAGCTTTGATCAAATCCCAATTTTGAGATGAGAAATAAAAAAAGAAATTGTGTTAAAACTCAATAGGGAAAAGATATTCTCATTCATTGTATAATGAATACAGATCATACAAGATTATATAGGCTATGATATTTACAAATAAGGTAAACCTAAATTAACATGATAGAAATCCATGGGTTCCATCCTAAAACCAATTGGTGATAGGAGGAGGGGCCCATGAGACTTATATACTAGTTTCAGTTTTCTCTTGACACCGATGTGAGACAGTTATATGTTATATTTTTAGTTTTAATTGCCAACACTCTCCCTCAAACCCTTCAAGGTTCCTCCCTCAAACCCTTCAAGGTTCACCTTGAAGGGTTTGGACTTTTTTTTAATCGATTGGACAATCGGCCCAATTTTTTTCGATCGGTTGGACCACTTGGCCCAAATTTTTAAGTCCAGATATACTGCTGGGTCAGTCATTTTTTCAGTTTCGGCCCAGATATACTGATGGGTCAGTTAAATGTGACCCACAGTCGGCGACCCGCTCTGATACCATGATAGAAATCCATAGGTTCCATCCTAAAACCAATTGGTGATAGGAGGAGAGACCCATGAGACTTATATACTAGTTTCAGTTTTCTCTTGACACCGATGTGGGACAGTTATATGTTATATTTTTAGTTTTAATTGCCAACAAATTGCATGATTAGAATTTAGAGGACTTGAGCCATGATCAATAATGAACCCCAAATTTGAAATGACAAATAATTTCTCAAATTGCATGATTAGAATTACAATTAGAAGATTGGACCAGCTTGATCAAATAATCAACAAAAATTTTGAAATGACAAATAATCACCAAATTGCATGATTAGACTATGGGCACAACAATATACTCCTCAAAATGACCAAATCTATATTCAAGAGTAAATATGATTGTTACCATTTACCAATTGATATTCTACTCTAGTAAAAAAATTCTCTTAAACCCTCATAAAATGACGAAGACCATTTTATCACTTCTGCTTCCACAAAACTGCACTAAAAGATGAACACATGTTTCCCGCGGTTCCTTCTCCAAGCTGAGTTCCTCTCAGGAATCTCTCTTCAGCCTAAAAATTGTGCTTATTCTCTTTTCTCGAACCGGAAAAGAAGATACTTCGCGATTTCCCTTTCGTTATCTGCTAAGGTGAACACATACGTTTTTGCTCTCGCTAACTTAGTAAGGTAGTATTATAGGCGCAATGGATTTCATTGATTTTGATTTTGATTTTGACTATGTGGAGTTTCGTATTGTAGCCAACTAAGGAAACGCTGATTGTAGTAGGTGGCGGAGCTGCCGGCATTTATGGAGCCATTAGAGCGAAAACGGTTGCGCCCGACCTCAATGTTGTTGTTATCGAGAAAGGAAAGCCGTTATCGAAGGTTTTGTTTCTGCGCTTTTTGTTTACAGAAGTTTATTTTGTTGTTGTTGTTTGTTGAGTTACAATTTTTTTTTATTTGTGCATTTTGGAATGGAATTGTGTATTTTTCTAGGTTAAGATTTCTGGCGGTGGTCGGTGTAATGTGACAAATGGACATCACACTGATAATTTGGTAAGGATTATTGTCTTTGTTATGCATTGCAATTTCAGTAGACAGCACAATGGTTGAAACCGCATATTTGAATATGGATTTGCACTATTCGTGTCATTCATTTAGTTGTTTGTTTCAATGACGAGATGTTTAAAAGCTGTGTTTCACCTTATGAACTAGTAATAATTATTGAGTTATTGTGCTTTTAGTTTATTATCCTTTCCTAATACATGCTCTGTCTCTGAAGTTCATGTTGGAATTCCTAGCTTAGGGCAACTGCACTAGAGTACGAGTATACTGTACTTCTCTTTCGGAACCATCACAAACTAGCTATTAGTTGGCAAAATCCAAAATGGTCATACTTAGGATGACAATGTATAAGCTGATGGCTGAATATTTCAACCTTTGAAATTATTTTGATTTTCGTTGGATAAATGGCTTTTTCTGAGATACATTGTGAAAACCTATAAAAGTTTATTTTTGTGTTAGATATGTTTGGGCCGTCTCAGGTGCTATTGCTAACAGTTGACATAGGTTTTGGCAGGATACTATCCTAGAGGCAATAAAGAATTGCGAGGGTCATTTTTCAATGTGCACGGACCAATTGATACCATGTCATGGTTTTCAGATTTTGGAGTTGAACTGAAGGCAATCTCAAACTTCCAATTCTCATAACTAAGTTGTTTATTCTAGAATAGGAATGTGTCTCCCATATATGCGTCTTATGGGTTGACTTTTATATTTTTCTTCAGACTGAACCTGACGGAAGAGTATTTCCAGTCACTGACAGCTCATCAACTATTATAGATTGCCTAATGTCTGAAGCAAGGAAGAGAGGGGGTAGGTATTCTGGGCCTCTGGCTAATGTTTGCTAATCTTTTGATGGGATATGTTTTATGGCTTAATTCAAATGATATTGTTTACTTATAATATTTAAAATAATTGTCTACCAATGCTATTGAAAATGGTGCTAGAAACTGAACTTGATGCCATCTGCTTCTTTCTATCAGTTGTTCTGGAGACTGGTAAAACTGTTACAAGTGTTTCAGCAATTTCTGGTTGCAAATTCTCTGTCAAAGTAGAAAAACGCACAGTTGGTTATGTTGAGCATGCTGAAGCAAATTTCTTGATGATTGCTAGTGGTAGTAGCGAGCAGGTTGCATCCACTTTCAGCTGTCATGCTCATTGTTCTTCCCCTTCTGCTCCATGTTACTCATCTTAATCTGTATTCATATCGTGTCAGGGATACAAACTTACTGCACAGCTTGGTCATTCTATTGTGAAACCTGTACCCAGTCTATTCACTTTCAAGATTGATGATTTTCAGTTAGTAGAATTGTCTGGGGTAATTCTCATGCTTATGGATAAGCCTCTGATTATCTTCAGAATTGGGAATATACATTATTTGCTTGTTTGCAGCTTAGAGTTCTTAAAGAAGCAAAAACTAATTCTGATTCGTAAATTGTCTTCTGGTTAAGGCTAGACATGTTTTAAAATTCATCACTGGTAACTGTATTCTTCTTCTATTCTCCTCCTGATTCTCAGGTTACCTTCCCTAAGGTGAGAGCACAATTGAAGCTGGCAACTGTTCAGAAGAGCATACCCGCACACACACAGGCAAGAATTTTGTTGGCAGCTATTTAAAATGTAAATGGGATAGAAACTGATCTTGATTTTCTAACAAAAGGTTGGGCCACTGTTGGTAACACACTGGGGCTTTAGTGGCCCAGTAATTCTCCGATTGTCTGCCTGGGGAGCTCGTGAGCTCTCAGATTCTGATTATAAAGGTAAAAAGTTATTTGTTCTTCTTCCTTTCCGTATGTTCCAGAATATTCTTAATGGTTGAATGACACTCATCCAGGAACACTTCATCTGGATTTCATTCCTGATTTTAATGTAGAAGATCTGAAGTCACTTCTTATTGCACACAAAAATAAGTTTGCGGTAATTATTATGACTTAAGGTCTTCTCTTATACTTTATTTTGTTTCTAAGTTATGTTTCTTAGCTGTTAAGACTTAGGGGTTAGGATTATCCTATAGAAGGCACACATATCATATTTTTGATCTCATATAAGTCATCTCCACCATAAAACAAAGTGATAATATACGAGAATACGACACCAGTATCAAGATATTTACTGCATTACAAACAACAAACTCCAGGTTTTCCTCAGAATATAATTTATTTCATGACGCAGTGACTGTGTTTTTGGTGACTGTTAAAGTCCATCAGCTGCTCGAGTAATTTCCTGTATCTAATTATTTTCTTGTCTGATTCGCAGAAACAAAAGGTTGCCAATTCATTTCCTTCAGAATTTGGCCTTGTGAAGAGATTCTGGAGATATATTTTAGAACGTGAGGTTGAGTGGCTATCCCACTGAAACATGATATCTTGTTGTTTCCTCTGTTGGCTATACTTTTTAGTGGTGGTGTGGTGATTAACCATTGTTTGCTTGCTCTGAAAGGGTTTGGACGGGGATCTTTTATGGGCATACATATCCAACAGCTCTTTAATCTCAATTACTTCTCATCTGAAAAACTGTTCCTTCAGTGTGAAGGGAAAGGTATACTATAAATTTAGCTTTTATGATCATTTCTTCATTTCTATATGTCTTCAGTGAATTTGTACTCGACATAAAATGTAGGGTCAATTTAAGGATGAATTTGTCACTGCTGGAGGTGTTCCATTGTCTGAGGTGCTATATTTGTCTCTCTTCTTTGTGAATCTCTGTGCTTTTAAATGTCTTCGGCTGTATATATTGCTGTGGATGTATCATGTATGTGACTGTCGATATTTTTCTTTCCTGAAACCGGGCTCTTTTCAGATATCTCTGAACACCATGGAGAGCCGAATCCAGCCACATCTATTCTTTGCTGGGGAGGTATTATTGCTTTAGATGGCATCAAATTGGTAGCATTTTATGAGAGAACTGGACATGAAAACTAGATCCTTGTATTTTGTCATGTTTGAACTTTTTTTTTGCTTACGATACCTATACCTTGTAGGCATTAAATATTGACGGAATAACTGGTGGCTTCAATTTCCAGGTACCTGGTCGTATTTCTTTTGCACGGGGTTCTTCTCTTTTAGGCCTTGTGTACTTGGAGGAGTTTTTATTTTGGTGAATTGATTGTTTATAGGAGTTAAGGTTGGATATAATAAAAAATAATTAATGGATGCCATATTTTACTTCGATGCATTTAGGCCATGTTTGGTTGGCGGGAAAGTAAAGTTGGCAAGGAAAATGATTTCTGGGAAAATGAATCCCGGGAATATGATTTCTAATAACTTTACTTTCCCGTGTTTGGAAAATATCAAGATTTGAAAGTATATATTTGGTTTAAACACTAAACTAAAAATATACTTATCATTTTTTATTTATAAAAAATAATAATACATATTATTTAATAAATTATTAATTACAAATGATAATAATTATATTATTTTATTTATTATTACGATGGATAGTTTAAATATGGATTATACATCATAATATATAATAATATTATAATAAATAAGATTATTATTATTATTATTATTATCATTATATTTACTTAATTTTAATTGAATAAATTTTATAATTTAAAATTTCACTACAATTTTATTGTTAATTACTAATTTATAAATTAATAATTATTATATTATTATTTAATTATAATTATATTTAATTATTTAATAAATTATTATTATTATTATGATAATAAAAATAAAATTAAATATTAATAATATAGTTATAATTATGATAATTTGAATTATAGTTATTTATTATCCTGAAATTAAGTATGGTTTATACTTTTAAATTATTTTTAAAACATTGTAATATATAATAACAATAATAATGACGATGATGATGGTGATAATAATAATAATAATAATAATAATAATAATAATAATAATAATAATAATAATAATAATAATAATAATAATAATAATAATAATAATAATAATAATAAAACTGTACTATATTACATTAAATATGTAAGAATCCTAAAATTGGGAAAAAGAATACCTATGAAAAGTTAGGATTCAGAATCCTGGAAAGTTGCACTAACTTTCCTTGTTTCAGGATTTTGATTACTTTCCCAGTTTGATTAAAAACGGAAACAAACACAGGAATTTAAAATTTAAGGAATCAGATTACTTTCCCAGACAGAATCCTGACAACCAAACATGGCCTTAGGGGAAAGTGGATTGATCATACCCCACCACTTTAGGTGTGATGCATATGTTTCATTTAATCACTCCATACCACATTAATTATGAGTCCCGCATTATCCACCCTGCGAATGCTAGTATTATACTAAAACACTGGATATAGTTAGATAATTTCTTAATTGACTCATTGAATATCAAAAATATCGGTTATAGTTGGATAATTTCTGAATCTGCTCTTGGTACATTGTATATCTATTAAATTAAACGATAGTGTATGGTATTGGAAAGCAAATAATGTATGACTTGTATTGCACTAGAGTCTAGATATACCATTAAACATGTATTTGAGGGTTTGAGGGAGAACTCTTTTGTTCAGCAGAGTAATGAATAGCTTGCTTTGTGAAATACTCATGTGTTAATTCTGTTATTGCTAAATGTTCTGTAATCTTTTTTGGAATAATATGTACTCCAATATAGAAGCTCTTCTACAGTAGTTTTACCTTCTACAAATTAAGGAGAATGGCATACATTTGGTCGATTTGTTTGCAAAGATTACCCTACTCTTAGAGCCAACAAAAGATCTACTTCTTGAATGAATATTTCTTGACATTCATGTTTTCTCTCTGTAGGACTTGCTAATCGAGTTAATTATAGTTGGATAGCTGACACAAAAATTATGGTTTCTGACTTGTCCAGTGAGAAGTATGAAAGTAGTCAAATTGTTTTGAATTACTCAAGACTTCTAATAATTTGATTATTTCTTTTGCCGATGGTATAAGTACTCAAGTAATTTAATTGTTTGTCTTAATGCAATATTGTTGTTTCTTGTCGCTGTGCCACTGCCCCCTTCGTCATGTTTTATACAATTTGTTGTTTCTTGTTGCAGAACGCTTGGTCGGGTGGATACATAGCTGGAACAAGCATCGGTAACCTGGCGACAGCTTCTAGTCTGGAGGAAGAAACTGTCTGAAAAGAAACAGACTATTTTTTAAAAAGTGAAGGAAAAAAACGCTCTCTTGCATGATTGCATCATTTGGATCTAAGGGTTTGCCTTTGATGCAGATACCACAGATTTTTCCAGAAGAACATGGCAGGCCACATAATTGATGATCATCTCACTATCCGCAACGCTGTCTCTTATCCGTTTCTTAACTGTCTTATCTCTTAACTATTCATGGGCCTACTGTACTTTTCACTCCATCTCTTAACTAAGAGACAACACCTATAACCCTCCATCTCTTATCCGTCTCTTAACCATCTCATCCTTTTACTATTCTTTCAATTTCATTTTTTATTTTTATTTCCAACAAATTCAATTAATAAAAACACACTTCATTAAATAAAACAAAATTACAACTTAAAATTCTAAAAAAATTAAAAAAAATAATAATTGAAAATCCTAAAAAAATGAAAAATACATAATTTAATTTCTTTCGCTCACTTTCTCTAAATTCAAAACCTCAAAGCTCAAAGAAGCAGAAGAAAGATCATGTGCGTCTACCGGTTGTCAAATTTTGCTCAAATGTGCTCCATTAGATCATCTTGGAGTTGGGCGTGGGCAGTAGAATCACGTGTCCTTGCCCAAATAGATAACTGATCTTGCATAGACAGATGCGCTCCACTGTGAGGCGGACTACTTGCGGTAGAGCTTCCGGGGGTTTCAGGGTCGAACCAATTTTCCGCCTCAGGGCCTTCGTCGGCGACATTCATGTTGTGCAAGATTATGCACGTATACATGATGTCGACCATATTCTCCATAAACCACGTACGAGCTGGAGCTTTGATAATGTTGAAGCGCGCTTGGAGAACCTCGAACGCCCTCTCCACATCCTTGCGAGCAGCCTCTTGCTTCTGCGCAAAAAGAGCCTATTTTTCAATCACCGGTCTGTTGAACGTCTTCACGAAGGTTGGCCACTTCGGGTAGATGCCGTCGGCAAGATAGTACCTTATTTTATACCGCCGGTTGTTAGCGATGAAGTTGATGGCCGGCGCTTTACCATCCAAAACTTCGGCGAAGAGGTCGGATTGATTGAGCACGTTGACGTCGTTGTTCGATCCGGGGACCCCGAAGTACGCATGCCAAATTCATAGCCGGTAGTCGGCAACGACCTCGAGTATAACGGTGGGGTGGGTGCCTTTGTGGCCGCTCGTGTATGACCCCCTCCACGCCACATGACAATTTTTCCATTGCCAATGCATGCAATCGACGCTGTCAAGCATCTCGGGGAATCCGTGCACTTCTTCGTGAAGGTGGAGCAGAAACTGACAATCTGCCGTGCTTGGCTTCCGGAGAAATTCGTCGGTGAAGGCTACCCGAACTCCTTTGCAGAAGTTCATCTAGCACATTCTCCCAGTGCTTTTTCCAATATGGAGGTATTCGTCGAACAAATCCTCCATTTGTCCAGTAGCAAGCTTACGGATTGCTGCAGTACATTTTTGCAGCGTCGTGTGGCTGGGACGGCCGACAGCGTCGAACCCTTCTTGGAAGAACTCTTCCCGGGCTGCCAATGTATTTGCGACGTGCAGAAATAGCGGTTTCTGCATGCGGAAACGGCGACGGAAGTAGGTCTCTCCCCATACCGGGTTATCACAGAAGTAGTCGCGTACTAACCTTGCGGCGGCTTCCTCCCGGTTACGATGGATGTAAGTCCGGGATCGTCGTTGGGGCGGAGCGGCTTCCTCCGCCTCTGCCTCCCTACGTCGATCTTCTTCAAGCGATTCTTCCATTATTCGACGCATTTGTTCAAATGGATCAATGAATGGATTAAATTTGGGAGAAGAATAAAAGAGATGATTTGAGATGAAAATTGGAGAGGAAAGAGAGATGATTTGAGAAGAATAAATGTGTGTTTGTGTGTGTGAAAGAGGAGTATTTATAGAATAAAAAAAGAAAAAAATATTTTTTTAAAAAATGACAGTTGAACGGTCATATTACCATTTTTTAATATTTTTTATAAAATTTGATTTTTTTAAATGATTTATTGCGTCAGCATGACGAAGCCCACTCGCGGGTCGGCGAGTGGGCGTCACGCGTGGCGCCATCGCGTGCCACGTCGCGCGGGCGCGTGGCGAGACGGCTCGCCATCCATCTCGGTGGGACGAGCGTCTCGGCGGGATGTTTACGAGATGGGACGAGATAAGAGACACCCGCGAGACGCGTTGCTGGTGCTCTAACATGGTATGTTTTGATATGATGAAATTAAAATCTGGCTGTTGTCAGAAAATAGAGTAGCAATTAAATTATCTGCCTCTTTACTTGTTTCATTGTAGTTGGACAATCTACACTATAATGTTTCACAATTTTAACACAATATACAAATGTAACACCCCGACTTTTTTTACCCTTTTTATTTGTTCTCGTAGTGACATCGTTTGTGCACATGAATATTTTTTTTCTTTGTTTCGTTAGTCGATAGAATGATATATCATTTTGGGCTTATACCAATTTTCTTTTCTACCCCCAATTTATTTAATTTTCCAAGCCCAATTCATTTTATTTGAAACTATATTTTGAAGCCCAAATTTTGGAAAGGCCCAACATAAGACCATACACGATATGCTTCAACTCAAATCTCCCCATGATTCCACATTTTTCTTCAGTTCAACCAGTTCCACAAAATCTGGGAATATACTGCAATGATCCAGGAGATTTTTCTACGCATACAAATCTGCCCACGATTCATCATATTCAATCAATTCCAAGAGAAATCGAAAACCAAATTTGAGATAGGGGATAAGAGGGTGAAGGCGGTGGTTGGTGAGCGGAGCTAAGACGGCTGGAGCTCGGCGGTGACGGAGAGGCAGTGACAGCCAGCGCATACAGAGCCGAGAGTGCAGCGGCGGCAATCCCGGCTGTGGCGACGGGCTGGTCTCGATGCAGCAGCAGCGAACGGCGGAGGATCGACGAATTTGAGAGGGGTACGCCGGCAGCGACCGCTGCTGGTTGGAGGCAGCGATGGTGTTGTGAAACCGAGTGATGAGGGGAGAAATAGGAGACGAAGATGAGAGAAACCAGAGAGCAGCAGGAGCAACGATGCCTACGGTGCGACGGAGGAACGGTGGCGGTGGCTGACCGCAGCTGCTGTGACCGAACCGACGGCGACGGGGAAACGGCAGAGGCCGCCGCCGTAAGGGTCGACGCGATGGTGGAGAGATACCTCCACTCCGACAGCGACGACGGTTGCGCTGCACTACGGAGGGCGGAGCTCCGGGATGAACGCTGAGGACGAATTGGCGGCTGGCGGAGTTGTGGAAGAGCGACGGGAATTTGGGATTTGTTGTGAATTGGGAATTTTGTGTGAAATGGTGAAGATGGAGAGAAAGAGAGATGGCGTGAAGGAGATGGATGGGAGTATTGGGCCTCAATTTGGAGACAAGAGTTAAAGTTTGGGCCTTTGTATTGTTTAAAGAAATTGGGCTAATAATAAAATTGGAGGATTTGTTCATTTTGGGCCAAGTTGTTAATGAATTAAGTGGGCTGGAGCATTCATTTTGTTGGATCAAGCTCGGGCAGCCTCAGCAATAATTGAAAGACGGGAAGCATGGACTTAAGGAAGGGAATTTTTCGCGAATCAATTTGAAGTCGAACTAAAGAATTCAAATTCAGAAAATTTAACGAACGAGGTGGGCCGGTTTTCGTGCTCGTGGAAAGTGGCCCCCTTACACGGCACCCTAAAGAACAGATATGACAGTTTCTTAAATAATTCAAGGAGAAATGGTTGTGTTTTGAAATGACGAGGAAAAAGGATTTGAGGACGAGTTGAAAGTTTGTGTTTGAGATATTTTAGTGTCTCGGGCCCTTTCAAAGTTAAAACCCCGAGGTCACTCAATTGTGGCATGATATAACTGTTTTTATAAAATTATTTTGGCATTTGTTTACTGAGTACATCAAGTACTCAGCCCTGCATGTGTTTTCCTTATGTGCAGGTTGAGCGGTGACGAGCGCGGTGGGTGTTGAGCATAAAAGTGAAGAATGTCTATCAAATGTCTAGAATATGTTGTGTCTTCATACATAGCATTATTCTACTCTCGAAATGCTTCCGCTAAATATTGTTTATTTTGAGTTCGTGTATTGTTGAGATATTTTCATTTGGAGTTGTTGATTGTTGAAATGATACTCTGATTTTATTTGAGCTATTCCCGTTAGTTTCGAGCTATGGTCGAGTTGTGTTGTTTTCCCCTTTCTTCCCCGCTTCTTTAATCCTCCCCTAGTCGCGATCAACCGTGTTTTGTATACTTAGAAAATGCGGACGTGACAACAAATGTGTGAAAAATTAAACTATTTCAGAGTAGTTCATGAAAGTTGGTGTATTTAGGCACAATTAGGTCTTGTTTTGTAGTCAATATAACGCCTAGATAACAAACATATTTGGCGTATACTAATTGTTCGTTTGTTGATATTGCTAGGGTTGACTGATGAATGTGATCTTCAATTTTATAAATGTCGAAGTGAACTGCGCATATAGAGATTGTTTTTTGGATTTTTCTTTTTAAATGAAAATAGAAAGTAGACAAATATTTATAGAATTTTTACGAACTTGAAATTTGATTTTGTGAGTCTGTGACCAAGCCAAATTTAAGCCGAATAACTTAATAAATCAATATACAATAGTAACTTCGTAAATGCCTCAATGACCAAAAACAAAATAAAAATAATTTTGTTTTGATATTTATATAGCCGAATTTTCCCCCAGATTTAAAATATGAAGTCACAATTTGAGTTAATTTTTCTTCTTTCTTCCACATCTAACATTAATTTAACGGCGTCGTCCAACCCATTTAATTACTTTGATGAAAGCTCAAAGTCTATTTTAATCCACTTAAATAAATAAATATAAATATTTCATGATTCTTAAAAATAAACACAATTTCTGCGCTGCTCACTTTCTTCTAAATATCTTTTCTTTTGATGAATCCGCGAATTTCTGATGTTAGTAAATGCTGGTAGAGAATAAAGACTACGACACAATGAATTTACGTGGTTCGATTTACTGAAGTAAATCTACGTCCACGGGAAGAAGGGAAGGCAAGATTGTATTGCTTGATCTGGGATTACAGCTTACAACACAGACTTGCTATATGATATTTTATCTCTAGAGAGCTTAACCCTGTCTATCTGATCTAAGTCCTATTTATACATCGAATTAAGATCGTGGTTTGCAGCCCCACTAACTAGATCGTGGAAGGGTAATAACTGCTTAATAACTGCTTAACACCACTAAATAGATCGTGGGTGTAACGGAAGTCGTGGAGATCCTGCATGGGTCCATTATCTCCCAGTTCGGTCGAATACTGAGACCGAACTGCTGAACTTTGCCGATCAGCTTTTGCCGATCTAAGAAGTAGAGCTTGATTGGTCGGCTACCGAGCTGTAAGCTGGGACCGAACTCTTTGGTAATGCCGAACTGACACTCTTCCTGGGGCTTTGGGCTGATGGGCCGTCACTGCTATTGGGCTTGCCACTAGGGTTTAGTTCGTACCCCATCACTACCCCCCCCGAAAAGCGAAGTGAATCACTTCGGCGAAGCGAGACACTTCGGCATTTTGATAAAGGTACGGGGGAGGCTGACGTCAGGGGACGTGCCTTGCGCGTGGCCGCATTAAATGCGACAGTAAAATCCGGCCGTTGAATCCTGAAAAGGTGGGATTCGAAACGGTGCGACGATTTTGAAATCTTCGCCGAATCTGATAAATACCTCCTTTCTTCATCATTGAAGCACCTTTGCGACTGCTTCTTCTGCACTCTCTCTTTTTTGCGAAAATTCTCTCTCCGCTTTCAAGAATTTCTTCAGACTTTCTTCACCTTCAAAAAGTAAGAAAAATGTCTTCTTCTTCTTCGGAGTCGGGTAGCGGTAGGAGAGGCGGTAAGGGGTCTTCTGGCCGGAAAGAGTCCGGGGAGAAGACCGTAGAGTATTTCCATAGTATTTTGAGTAAGGATACTGTAATATCCCTACCCGAAAAATACTTTTTTCCTGGGGGGAAGGCGGTGGTACCTGACGGTGATCATAGGGCTGACTCCCCGCCGGAGGGTTACGCCACCGTGTACGAGGCCAGCTTAGAATGCGGGCTTCGTTTCCCCCTCCCTTCTGCCTTTATAGATTTACTAGATTTTTTTCAGCTTCCTTTAGGCCAGGTGACTCCGAACTCTTGGAGGCACTTGTCGGCCTTCGCTGCCGAACTCCGTAAGTTAGGAAGGGATTTGTCTTTGAAGGCGATCCTTAAATTCTTTCAATTTAAGAGGAAGGGGTCTTGGTTTTACTTGATCCCTGTACAGCCCTTTAGGGCCTTTTGTAAAACGAAGTGGCCGAAGTGGCAAAACCGCTTCTTCTACTATGATAGGACCGCGGCTCCTAGTTTTCCCTGGAGAGGGCCGAAGTCCGTTATCCGTCATCCTCGGCCTGAACCGTTGGACGAGCTCGATGGCGAGCTCAACAAGATTCCCATAGTTAGGAAACAATACACGGAGTCTGAGCTCGTCAAGGGCGACGTCGTGTTCGACATCTCGTCTTCGGACGAAGAGGCCGAGGGTGAGGATTTCTCTTTATCTTTATGCTCTACTGCTTTAACGAAGAAAATCTGACTTTGTTGTTTTTTGACAGTGAACTTGCTGAATAAGGCTATCCGAAAGTCCTCCGAGCTTGTGGAGCCGGAGAGGCAGAGAGCCCCTCGCTCGGCGTCTGAAGCCGAGAAGAATCCGAAGAGGCAAAAAACCTCTTCTTCGGATCCGAAAGTGCCGGAGTCGTGTTCGGCTAAAGGGAAGGGGAAATTTCATGAGTCCCCAAGAGTGCCGGGGAAAGACCTGGTCATCTCCGAGGTGGTTGCAGACATCCCGGAACACGTCCCTGAGCCTTTTCAATGGCCGACGAATTTTGTGGAGGTAAGCTTTCTGACTTGGCTTCTTTTCCACATTTTTTGATGGCCATTCTGTTGAGTTTTTTCCTTGTTCATCTTCAGAGAGCCAAGCTCGTCTCCGTGGAGCTCTCCAAAGCATCCCACGACTACGAGGAGATGCAGAAGAAGTTGCATCTTGCTCGTAGTCTGGCCGAACAGGCTGAGGCCAAATTTGAGAGGGCCCGAGCTGCTAGGATCTCGGCTCAGGATGAAGCCCGGTCAGCCAAAAACCAGCTCATCATCCTGCAAGAGCAGACGAAGCACCGGGAGGCTCAGAAGGAGGCTGCCGCCGTGGCTGCCCAGGGGGAGGCTCTCCGTGTTTACACGGAGAAACTCTTTTTGAGCAGCCAGTTCTCGGCCTTTGTCGGTAGTCTGGTAAGGCTAATTACCGATAAGGGCGAGCAGGGGGCCGACGTCGTGCTGCCTCTGTACAGCCGAGAGATAGCAGCTCGGCTTCAGAATCTGCCGCTCCTTGAGGAGCTCGCTTCATCCTCGGTCCTGCTTTCTGCAGACCGAGTCCGGAGTTGTCGAGCTGATCGGGACGAGAACCTGGAGGCTATCTTTGCCTCTGTGGGACCCGTTTCACCCGCTTCGACTTACAACGGAGAGGGTGAGGCCGAGCCGCTGGAGCTGGAGGCCGAAGTCGAGCGGGCCGGGCATCCGGAGAAGGAAGCCGATCAGGAGGCGGAGGCGAGGCCGGCAGGATGCGAGGCCGAGGCTGAGGTAGCTCAGGAGAAAGAAGCTGAACCAGACCGAGGAGCCGGAGACGAAGCTGGCGGAGTATGATTTCGTCTCCCTTCTCTTAGTCTAGTTTCTTCCTTGTAAAATGGCCTTGAAGCCCTCCTAGTGTAAAAAATTTTTTCCTTGTGAATGAAAAATTCTCTACACTTGTCTTCGTATAGCTTTTCGTACTCGCCTTTATTCCTGTTGTATTTTACTATCTGCTCGGTACAGCTGCCGAACTAATATAGCTGCTTTGTACTCAAGGAGATGGAGATACTTCACTGGAAACGGTTGTACTCTTCGGCTTTAGACGAAGCTGAGAAAAGAGCTATAGCCGATCAGACGAAGAATGACGAGCTTCTGGCTCGTTTAGTGAAGCTGGAGGCCGATAATAAGGACTTAGAGTCCGATAAGAAGGATCTGGAGGCCGAGCTGAATACAACCATTGCTGAGAGGACTGCGTACGAGGATTACATCCATGTGCGCGGGGGAGTGACCATATCAGATGTTCAGAGTCGAGTTGACGAACTGTGGGAGGAATATCATGTACTCCGGAGGAACAATGCGCTGGAGAGCTCGGCTTGCCAACAAGTTGTGAAATCATTGCGGCGCTGGGCTTCTCGGTACGACATCATTCTTTCCCGGCGTCCCTCAATCGGGGGATTCCTTAGGCATTTCCCGCCAACAGATGCTCGCACTCCAGATCAAGCCTCTGGTTCCCTTGTTCAAAATCCTACTCCCAGTCAACAACGAACTCCGGAACAGCCGGAAACGTCAAGACGAGAACGGGCTCAGGAGCAACCGGAATCGTCAAGACAGGGACGGACTGAAATTCGCCGAGGAGTTGTGACTATGAGCGAGCAAGATCAGCAGATGCTTATTGCAGAGACTCTTCATCGCCGAGGGGTTAGAGCTTCTGGGGCTCGCGGAAGAGGTGTTGGGTCGAGGATAGCATCTCGTCGACCTGCTTATTCTTCATCTGCTCGGAACAACCGAACTCGGCTTCCAGAGGATTTTGCAGATAGGTGGCTTAACTTTAGCAACCGAGGACAGTAGAATAGTCCTTTGTAATGGCGTAATGCCTTCTCGTAGGGGAGTTGAATTGTCTGCCGAACGAGATTTAATAAATGAAATTTTTTCCTTTCGCTTTTATCACTGCTTACTTACAGCTCTGCGAAACAATTTCATCGTGCTCGTCATCGGTCTTATGAAGTGAGCTTCTTTGATCGGACTCGTATTTGGACTTTGAAGTAAGCTTCTTTGACCGGACTCGTCTTTGATCTTATGAAGGAAACTTCTTTGACCGGACTTGGTTTGTGTTCTAATTTGGCGATTTTTGTCGCCGGGATCGAACTTTCCCTTGTCCTAATTCGGCGAGTTTTATCGCGTGGATCGGACTTTCCCTGTTAACCGAAGTGGTCTTATGTAGTAAACCTCTTTGACTAGACATGGTCGTCCCCGGTCTTGTGAGGTAAACTTCTTTGACCGAACTTGGTCGTCCTAATTCGGCGAGGTTTATCGCGTGGATCGGACTTTCCCGCATTGCAGTTCGTTTCAGACGAAGTGCTTATTTCTTAAGCCGAATTGTGGTCTTGTATCTTCCTGAGAAGCTTGGACTCACAATCGTTGGCTTATTGCAGTTCGTTTCAGACGAAGTGCTTGTTAAGCTGAATTGCGGTCTTGTATCCTCCTTGGAAGCTTGGACTCACAATCGTTGGCTTATTGCAGTTCGTTTCAGACGGACTGCTTGTTAAGCTGAATTGTGGTCTTATATCCTCCTTAGAAGCTTGGACTCACAATAGTCTTTAATAATCGATCTAAAAAGGGGATCAGTCTTTAAAGAACGATATACCTTGGTACCATTTGTAAGAGACGACAAGCACATAGAGACAAAACACATAGAGAAAAAATGAAAAAGATGAAAAGAAAAGAAAAAAAACTTTAAACTTTTTTTTTTTTTTTTTTAAAAACGACAAGTAAAAGGTACAAGTAAGAAACAAACAAATAAAAACATATACCCCTATGACCGAACTAGACACGAGACGGACTGACCGGACTTTTGTCTCTTACAAGTGGAACTTCTTGAGGTTGGAGACGTGCCATGTTCGGGGTACTTGTTCTCCTGACATGTGAGTCAATTTATAAGACCCTTTGCCGAGGACTTCTGACACCCGATATGGACCCTCCCATGTGGGTTCGAGTTTGCCCAGCTTTTCTGCTCGGCTTACTTCGTTGTTTCTCAAGACGAGATCTCCCACTTGAAATTGAAGCTTTTTCACCCTTTGGTTATAATACCGGGCTACTTGCTCCTTATACTTGGCTGCTTTTATGCACGCCAATTCTCTTCTTTCTTCGGCGAGATCTAGTTCTGCTCTCAGTCCGTCGTTATTCATTTCTGAGGAGAAATTTAGAGTTCGGGGACTGGGTACGCCGATCTCCACCGGAATTACGGCTTCAGTGCCGTACACCAGACTATACGGAGTTTCACCGTTGGAGGTTTTGGGCGTAGTTCGGTAGGACCATAGGACTTGAGGGAGATTTTCTACCCATTGTCCTTTGGCTTGTTCTAACCGAGCTTTTAACCCTTTCACCAGAATCCGGTTCGTTACTTCCGTTTGTCCGTTTGCTTGGGGATGGGAGACCGAAGTGAACCGCTGTTGAATGTTCAGCTCTTGGCACCAATTCTTGAACGTCTTGTCGGTGAACTGAGTCCCATTATCCGAGATGAGGATGTGGGGTATGCCAAATCGGCACACTATGTTCTTCCAGACGAAGTCCAATGCCTTTGAGCTCGTTATCGTAGCTAATGGTTCAGCCTCCACCCACTTCGTGAAGTAGTCCACGGCAACGATAAGGAATTTCATTTGCCGAGGAGCTTGAGGAAGTGGTCCCACTATGTCTATGCCCCATTGCATGAAAGGCCAAGGGCTTTGCATAGTGTATAGATCGGTCTGCGGCATCCTTGGGACATTTGCATGAATTTGGCACTTCGTACACTTCTTGACGAGCTGCACTGCCTCTTGCACCATGGTTGGCCAATAATATCCCCATCTCAGAACTTTTTTAGCTAAAGCTCTGGCTCCGATGTGGCTACCGCACGATCCTTCATGAACTTCTCTGAGGATGTAGTCCGTCTCTTCTGGCCCTACGCACCGCAATAACGGCTGGAGGTAAGACTTTCTAAAGAGGACTCCTTCATGAAGTTCGTACCGAAGTGCTCGGCACGTGATCTTCCGAGCTTCTCTCTTATCCTCGGGCAATTGTCCTTGATCCAGATACTGCAAGATCGGCGTCATCCAGTTCGGCGAGCTGGATACTGAATGTACCTCGGCTTCATCAATGCTTCGATGCATTAATTCTTCCGCCTTTGAGCTCGGATCTGAGGCCAATTTACTTAAGGTATCTGCTCGGCTATTTTCCGCTCTGGGAATGCGGATTATCCGAAAATAGGAGAAACTTCGGCTGATGCTTTGCGCTTTGTCCAAATACTTCTTCATTCTCTCGTCACGAGCTTCACTTGTACCCAACATGTGATTTACTATGACTTGTGAATCACAATGGACTTTGAGAGATTTGACGAGCAGACTTTGCGCTAACTGGAGTCCGGCCAGGAGGGCTTCGTACTCGGCTTCATTATTAGTAGTGGGGAATAGGAACCGAAGTGAGTAGGTTACCTCGTGTCCGTCGGGAGCGACAAGTAGAATACCAGCTCCACTTCCCATCTTGTTTGAAGCTCCATCTACGAATCCGCTCCAGCAGTCCGGCGGCTCTACTTCGGATTCCAAGGGCTGTGCTAGTTCGGCATTGGCAGAATTCTTCTGTTCGGCAATAACAGGAATTGCTTGATCGAACTTTGCTTCTGCAAGAAAATCTGCCAAGGCTTGTCCCTTGATGGCTTTCCGAGGTAGATATTCAATTGTGTGCTCTCCCAACTCTATAGCCCACTTGGCGATTCTGCCTGATGCTTCTGGTTTGGTCAACACTTGCCGAAGTGGCAGATCAGTTAAGACGCATACCTTGTGAGCATAGAAGTATGGCCGCAGTCTCCTTGCTGCATTTACTAATGCCAGAGCAATCTTTTCCAGAGGTTGATACCTGGTTTCTGGACCTCTTAATGCTCGGCTTGTAAAATAGATGGGAAGCTGCTTTAGGCCTTCTTCTCGTACAAGCACCGCGCTGATGGTTTGATCCGATGCCGCTAAGTATAAGAATATTACTTCGGCTTCGGTTGGAGCAGAGAGAATAGGAAGCTCGGCTAGATAACTTTTGAGCTCGTCAAAGGCCTTTTTCTGCTCGGCTCCCCACTCGAACTTTGGTGCCTTTTTCAACACCTTGAAGAACGGCAGTTGCTTTTCGGCTGCTTGGGAAAGGAATCGATTCAGTGCGGCTAGACATCCGGTTAGCCTTTGCACGTCATGTATGGACTTCGGCATTGCCATGTTCTGAACGACTTGAACTTTTGAGGGGTTTGCCTTGAGTCCGTCCTTTGAAACCCAACAACCCAGAAACTTTCCCGAATCTACCAAAAAGGTACACTTTTGGGGATTAAATTTGAGGTTGGCTTTCTTGAGCACGTTGAGAGTGGACTTGAGGTTGTGCTCGTACTCCGAAGTGCTTTTGCTTTTGACGACTATATCGTCAACATACACTTCGACCTCCTTTCCAATCAGGTGCCGAAAAAGCTTGTCTACCATCCTTTGATAAGTGGCTCCGGCATTCTTTAAACCGAATGGCATCTTTTTATAAGCGAAAATGCCGAAATCAGTAATGAAGGCCGTTTTTGAAGCGTCAATCTCATCCATTAAAACTTGATGGTATCCTTTGTACAGATCAAGAAAACAAAAAATTTCAAAGCCTATCAAAGCTTCTACTTTTTTATCTATGTTCGGAAGGGGATAGCAATCTTTGGGACAGTGCTTATTTAGATCGGTGAAATCTATGCACATCCGCCATCCTCCTTCCTTTTTCTTGATCATGACAGGATTGGCCACCCACGAAGGATACTTCACTTCGAATAACACATCCGCCTTCAATAATTGACGGACTTCGTCATGGATGACTTGACTTCGTTCTGCCGCAAAGAGTCTTTGCTTCTGTTTTATCGGCCGGACCGAAGGATCAATATTTAACCGATGAGTGATTACCTCGGGGGGCACTCCGGTCATGTCCAACGGAGACCATGCAAAGACGTCTTTATACTCCTTGAGGAGCTGGATGGTTTTTTCCCGAAGTAGAGGCGTTCCCGCGAAGCCGATCTTAACCGTTCTGGATGGATCGTCTTCGTACAGCTGAACTGTCATCGAATTCGGCTCCGGTATGACTTCGGTCATTGCCTCTGACTCCGGCTGCTGTGATTGCTATGCTTGGTGGTGCCGGTCTGACTGCTCGGCACTTCTAAGCGCAATTTGCAGACATTCCTTTGCTCTCTTTTGGTCACCTCGGATGACCGCTATCCCTCCTTTAGTAGGGATCTTGATGGTGAGGTGATAAGTGGAGCAAATGGCCCGAACTGTGTTGAGCCAGTCTCTTCCCAGGATGACGTTGTACGGGGACCGAGCTTTCACCACGAAAAACTCAATCATCGTACTGGAGCTAGTAGGCGCTTTCCCCACCGTGATCGGAAGGCTGATAATACCTTCAGGGCGGGTGTCCTCCTGGGCGAAGCTCTTCAGGGGAAGCGGAGCCGGACTGAGCCGAGCTGGGTCCACTTCTAGTTTGTCGAAGCACTCTTTAAAAAGAATGCTGACTGACGCTCCTGTATCCACAAACACCCTGTGGATCAGTTTGTTTGCCACTCCGGCTTGGATGACAATGGCGTCTTGGTGAGGAGAGATGGCCGGGACGGGATCAGCATCCGAGAACGTAATCACTTCGTCCTGCTTCAGCCTTTTATGCGTTGGCTCCTCTCGATTGGAGCCTCTGCGCTCTGACTTCAGGGACGACTTGGTCTTCCCGGCAGGGAGAGCGTCAATAGTCTGGATTACTCCATCATATTGCGGCTCGTCATCATCTTCGGGATCCGGCTGCCTTTTCGGATCCTGAGGAGCGCAGTTCGCACCTCTCTGCTTCTTATTCTTCTTTGACTGCTTGCTTTGGTATTTTTTCAATGTCCCTGCCTTCACAAGAACATCGATACCTGCAGCCAAGTTTCTGCACTCCTCGGTATCGTGACCGTGGTCTTGATGGTAGGAGCAGTAGTTATCCTGGGGTCGGCGCGCGGCTGATTTCGTCATCCGCTTTGGCTTTTCGAACAGGTCAGAGTGCAGTTCGAAAATTTCCGCTCTCGGCTTGTTCAGCGGTACGAACTGAGCGGGCGGCTTCTCGGGATTGAGACGGGGTCCCAATCTGTCTTGCACCGGAGCCCTTTGAATTCTTTCAAATGGAGTCCGGCGAGGATGCCCCTGATCGCTATGATCGGGCTTCCTTCTGTCTCCTCGGGACGATGAGCTGTCTAACGACCGTTTGTGACGGTCTGCCTCATCGGCCCGGGAGTACTGGTCCGCAATGTCCCACATTTCCTGAGCTGTCTGCGGACCGCACTCAACGAGCTTCCTGTAGAGAGCTCCGGGCAGGATTCCATTTTGGAATGCCGAGATGACAAGCAGATCGTTGAGATCGTCTACTTGCAGGCATTCCTTGTGGAATCTTGTCATAAAGTCGCTGATTTTTTCGTCGCGACCTTGACGAATGGAAAGCAGCTGAGCCGAAGTGATTCGGACTTCCGCTTTCTGAAAGAACCTCCTATGGAATGCATCCATTAGATCTCGGTAAGATCTAATGCTGCCTTGGGGGAGGCTATCGAACCACCTTCTTGCGTTCCCGATGAGCAGCTCGGGAAACAGCTTGCACATGTGGACCTCGTTGAGACCCTGGTTCGCCATGTTATATTGATAGCGTCCCAAGAAATCATGAGGATCCACGAGTCCGTCATAAGTCATCGACGGAGTTCGGTAGTTCTGTGGAAGGGGAGTTCGGGTGATATCGTCCGAGAACGGAGTCTTCAATGCTCCGTACATGGCGAACCCGACATCTCTTCGGTATGGAGGAGATGGAGATCTCCTGTGATTCCGGTACCGAGGAGGAACAGGAACATGTCGGGGTTGAGGATTCTTCTTCCTGGAAGACACGGCACTACTGCGGTAGTGACTTTCATGTCTGGATGAGGAAGGAGAATCCACCGTTTTCGTCTTCGGCTCATGGCTCTTTTGCAGGAAGGCTAAGAACTCATCCTGCTTCTCAGCCAAGAACAGCTTGACAGCCTCATTCAGATCAGGCTGCTGGGAAGACTCGGTGTGTGGACCTTTTGAGCGGCTTGTTCCTTCATCGTGAAAACTGGAAGTAGATGTCTCCCGAGGCTGTTTTCCGGACCTGCGGGCTGGACTAGCTTCCTCATGGTTTTCACGAACGGTATTACGGGTAGTATGTGATCTGGTATGCATTTTTTTGGGGTGGAAAAAGGGTCAAAAATTCGCTTTATCACAAATTTTGTTCTCTGTTTCCCACAGACGGCGCCAGTGATGAATCCGCGAATTTCTGATGTTAGTAAATGCTGGTAGAGAATAAAGACTACGACACAATGAATTTACGTGGTTCGATTTACTGAAGTAAATCTACGTCCACGGGAAGAAGGGAAGGCAAGATTGTATTGCTTGATCTGGGATTACAGCTTACAACACAGACTTGCTATATGATATTTTATCTCTAGAGAGCTTAACCCTGTCTATCTGATCTAAGTCCTATTTATACATCGAATTAAGATCGTGGTTTGCAGCCCCACTAACTAGATCGTGGAAGGGTAATAACTGCTTAATAACTGCTTAACACCACTAAATAGATCGTGGGTGTAACGGAAGTCGTGGAGATCCTGCATGGGTCCATTATCTCCCAGTTCGGTCGAATACTGAGACCGAACTGCTGAACTTTGCCGATCAGCTTTTGCCGATCTAAGAAGTAGAGCTTGATTGGTCGGCTACCGAGCTGTAAGCTGGGACCGAACTCTTTGGTAATGCCGAACTGACACTCTTCCTGGGGCTTTGGGCTGATGGGCCGTCACTGCTATTGGGCTTGCCACTAGGGTTTAGTTCGTACCCCATCACCTTTAATTCCCACTTTCCTACATAAAGATTTAGACTTAAATGCAATATTCGAAAATCTTCAAAAAGTGTTTGCGTTTTTAAATAGTATGTAAAGATGCTTTCCAACTTTTCTAAATTGACAAAGATTTAGACTTAAATGCAATATTCCAAAAAATGTTGTTTGCATTTCTTAAATAGTAAGTATTTAGTTCTAGTATAAATGCAAAGATGCACATCTTCGATTTTTCAAATTAATTAGTCAAATTCAATAATTTATTTGAAATTAAGAATTAGCATATTTTCAACGGGACTAAGGATACTCCCCTAAATTTCAATACCAACTTAATAAGAAAAATGAAAGTGACAATCGGCAAAATAAAGCTAAAAGGCCAGAAAAGTAGGTCAAGTCAAAGTTATATTTTGTCCGCAACAATCATATAATACCATAAAAAAAGTGGTCATCGTCAATAACAATCATATAAGAACTCATACGGACACTCATTTCTACGCCCAGAGAACGTCGGCAAGATGCCGAGTACGTTTGTCTTGATCTCGATAGTTCTCTGGCGTGGATTCATCACTATAGCTTGAGCTGGTTCTCCATCTAAATGGGCAGTGAGAGAGCCGATTTCTGGATCTGGGTCTACCACCTGCGCCATGACTACTTCCTCTGCTTCCCCTGTTTCTGACTCTGTTTCTGATTCGGGTGGTGATTCTGGATCTTCGCGTCCTGATGACGTCCAAGATTCGTCGCTAGTAAATTCACTCGGAAACGGATCTCCCGTGGTGAACCCTGATCTGGTGGTCATAGTAGAGACTGTATCCTTAACCCGCCAATCAAACTGGCCGTGTTTCCACCCAGATGAGTTGCTCCAGTAGGTAGATCTTGAGCCTCTGCTCATAAACTGTAAACAAAAGAGAAGGAAAACAAATCAAAACTATTTACACCACAGACTCTGAACACTAACACTAAGCACGCCATCCATCCCCGGCAACGGCGCCATTAGAAGTGGTGGTCCTCTCTCACTCGACTCTAATGTCGAATGACTAGACTCAGGAGTAAGCAAGTGTGCACATATGAGAATTAATGCAAAGCTCGGTCCAGACACAACGCTCCTTAAATCCACTGGATCACTGGGTCCAGGAACTCAAGAGAACTACAGTGTTTTTGTCGTTGGACACACTCGACTCCCCTTCAAAAATAAATCCCTCAACCCGAATACTATGAATTAGTATAGGGAAGTGAGGTCGATCCCACAAAGATGGATTCGCAAAGTAGTGCTAAGAGACTATGGAAACAAACGGCTGCTGCCACGCCAAAGGGGTTGAGATTTTAACTATCACTAGATCTAGGCAAGAAATGTAAACGCTAGACCTAGGACACAGAAAACTTACTGGAATCAGACATCAAATCCGAAAGACACAATTACTCCCTAGACTAAGTAAACAATTACCTAATCTAGCTAAACAGAAAGCAACTAACAGTGGGGACCATGTTTCCAGATATAGCAAGTACGGTAAAAAGCTGCAGACAACCAACCCATGTAATTTCCTAACCAACTCAGACGCGTAGATGCAGAAAACAGAGCATACTCCTGGATTCGAACAGAATATAGAAATTTGGACGCCGGAAACTTGCTACGAATCGGAAATACACCAGATCTACGTAAACTAGGCGAAATACACGTAAGCGCGGCATAAAATTAAACACTCCTGCTCAGAATCACGTCGGACGCTTAATCCACTCCGGATCCAAGCAATCCAAACTCAACAATCAACAAATTCAACTCCATAACTCCGATTCTAACAGATCTGCTCAGATCACCGCCAAATTCCAACAATCACAAACAACTCCACAACATTAACCAGACAAAACCCCGATTCATTCACAAACCAGCTCCATTCTCCCAGATTCAACCATTAACCTGCAATAATCCAGAAATCAACTAACTCCAACAATCCAACTCCAGAATTCAAGTAAACACAATCAAACAACAGGAACCATCACGATCGACGTAAACGAAAACGAAACTTGCATAAAAGTAAGAAATATCCAGAAACAAAAGAGGTTCGAGCCTCGAACAGCGAAGCTCGGCGAATTCAGCAGAAACGAAAGCAGAAAATAAATTGTTTCTTCGCCCTAAAGAAGGACGGTGTTACAACCAGATCGAAAATGTATGAAAGCTAGAGGTGAACCCCCTAGTGTGCCCTGAATTTCCCACCGAAAGAACCCAAGAGTGTGAAGAGAATGGACTAAGCTACAGGCTGTTAGCAAGGTCTCCACCGAGAAGATCCCTCCAGCTTGCATGCTTCTTCCTTTTATAGATGCGGACATAGCCTTCTAGAGTCTTCGTAGAAATCCCTAATCTACCCTTCAACTCCGAGGCTTCCTCCGTCAAGCAATTTCCTTCATAATGTCCACTTTTTCGCCAGTTTCCTAGGACCATGCAAGCGTCCTCTTCTTTTCCTGGATCTAGCGAAAACCTTCACACACCTGGCTTAAATCGTGCGTTAGACCCAGTAATTTCACGAAATAAAACCCCTAGACCGATGCATGAAATTAGCCTTATCAAGGCTTCTGTGTTGCACTATGACTGTGTCCCTATGATAAGTGATAGTATATTTTTTACTAGGAGCTATCAGGGTCCGGCTACTGTTCCTATCATTTTTCTCTTAGTCTTAAATATTTTTGACTTATACATGTATAAATAAGTTTTTAATTATGACAGATTACTTAGTTTAAAATGTTGATATCTCTTATTTGCTGCTTACCTGGCTTCTGCTTTAAGTTTTTGATTCTGAAGTCTAGAGCTGCATTCTTTAGTCCACTTAATTTTCTCTGCCTTATATTGTCTTTCCTGCAGGTCAGATATCCTGTTCTTCTCACTCCAACTGAGAAACAAATGGCAAGAGAGGTTTGCATTGCGTTCAGGCAAGCTGTAAGTCAAAAAATAAAACTTCTGCTGTTTATCTTTTGCTTCCTTCTTTTAAATATTTTTATCATGCCAATTAGAACTGAACTATGTTTTGTGGTCTTCCTATCATGTTTGCATGCATAATGACCATATTATTTCTGGATGCTTTCGCAAAATCTTTTTATCTTTATTAGTGGGATTCAAATGATGAGCGGCGGTATGGCCTGCTAAAATGTGTTGCATTAATACATTAACTTTGAGCTTGTTTTTTCTTGATCTTTAGAATAGTTCAGTATGTACGTTCTGTACTGTTTGGTTACTCATAACTCATAACTGTATACATAATTTCTTTTTTGATGTACAGGTTTGTGGATTTGATCTTCTGCGCTGTGAGGGACGTTCATATGTTTGTGATGTCAATGGATGGAGCTTTGTTAAGAACTTTTACAAGTAACCTTTCTGGTTGTTGTTTTATTTTCCTGGGTGTTTGATTTTATGTGTCATAAATCGATATTGATTAGGAATAATTCTTAATATAGTTGTTCTACTTTATAGAAGTATATATGTTATAACATTATTGTGCTTGTGAACTCTGTGGTTAATTTTGCATCCTGTCAACTTCAAAATTTCATTTATCTTAAAATTTCTTTTTCTTTTTCTTCTATTTTGTCTCTTTCATCTTGTGTTTCTATGCATTCTCTCTCCTTGATTTTGTTACGTCCTTTTGCAGATATTATGATGACGCTGCTTGTGTGTTGAGGAAGATGTTTCTTGATGCAAAAGCCCCACATCTTTCTTCTACAATTCCTCCAATTCTGCCGTGGAAAGTCAACGAGCCTGTTCAGCAGTCAGAAGGACTCACTCGGCAAGGAAGTGGGATAATTGGGACATTTGGGCAATCCGAGGAGCTACGTTGTGTAATTGCAATTGTTCGGCAGTAAGATATATCATCTTTGCAGCATTGCTATTGTTTCTGTGCAGTTTTTAATGCATTGGCTCTCTTGTCATATGTTTCTTTGCTTGCAGTGGAGACAGAACACCAAAGCAGAAAGTCAAATTGAAAGTCACTGAGGAAAAGCTTTTGAACTTGATGCTAAAATACAATGGGGGAAGACCTAGGGCAGACGTAGTTTTTACCTTTTCAGAGTTCTTGTTGCTTTACTTCACTGATGGCACTCCAACTATCTTGAATAAGTTAATGTGTATCGACCTCCTTTACACTCTTTCAGACTAAGCTGAAAAGTGCAGTTCAGTTGCAAGATCTTCTGGATGCTACAAGAATTCTAGTACCTCGATCTAGGTGTGAAATATTTCCTTCTTTAATTCCTTAACTAATTAACTTGTACATGTGCTCAACTCTTGACTTACGGGCTTTTTCTTTTTTTGTTCTAGAATAGAACTTAGATTCCGTGTTTGTTCTAGACTTTTTTTTTGTTCCGGATTTGGGAGAGACGCATGACCCTCATGCGTCACCTTTTAATGAGACGCATGACGATTATGCGTCTTTTATAGAGACGCATGAGGGACATGCGTCTCTCAATTTTTTCGAATTTTAATTGAAAGACGCATAAGGGTCATGCGTCTTAGGGTAAAACGCATGACACTCATGCGTCTCTCCATAAAACATCAAATGGCTTTGTAGTTCAGTGGTAAGAATACCATATTGGGGCTGTGGAGACTTGGGTTCGAATCCCAGCAGCCACACCACAATTTTTAGGTTATCCTTACTCCAATATTTATTGAAATTTATTAATAATTAATTAATGCATATAACTATTACTAGTACTTTTAGTTTTTGTGGGCAATCCAAATGAGGAAACAAGACTATTGCATGTGGAAAAACAAGACGATCCAAGATCAATGCGCATCATAGCTATTTGATATTTATAGTACTCAGCATCCAGAGTAAAAAACTATCTACAAAATCTGCTATTACTAAGTGAAAATTAATTAATGACTTGGGAATGAGTAAAACCATAAAATGCTAAAAACTTAACCTAGTGTGGCTGCTGAGATTCGAACCCAAGTCTCCACAGCCACAATATGGTATTCTTACCACTGAACTACAAAGCCATTTGATGTTTTATGGAGAGACGCATGAGTGTCATGCGTTTTACCCTAAGACGCATGACCCTCATGCGTCTTTCAATTAAAATTCGAAAAAATTGAGAGACGCATGTCCCTCATGCGTCTCTATAAAAGACGCATAATCGTCATGCGTCTCCTTAAAATGTGACGCATGAGAGTCATGCGTCTCTCCCAAATCCGGAACAAAAAAAAAGTCTAGAACAAACAAGGAATCTAAGTTCTATTCTAGAACAAAAAAAGAAAAAACCCCTTGACTTACCTCTAAGTCATGTTCTCTTGGAGTCTGAGGAATATTTATTTCAGCCTTATTTTTATAGGTTGTTTAAAAATTTAGCTTATCATAATCATAGCAATTAATGTGCTTGTTGAAAGATCACTTTTGACTGATGTTCAAATTGTCATTCAGACCTGGACGAGAAAGTGATAGTGAAGCTGAAGATATTGAACATGCGGAAAAGCTTCGTCAAGTGAAAGCTGTTCTTGAGGAGGTCAACTTAGATAGCACTTCAACCGCTTTGATACAATGCTATTATTTCTGTTGTCTTTTGGTCGATAAATTAGAATATTCATGTAGTTTCAACTCTGATTATCTGTGTGCTTGCCCATTTTATGGTGAAAATGTGCGGAACATGATGAAGTTGCCTCATTTTTTGGTACCCGTTTTTATGTGGATGTCTTGTTTGTTTCATTTTGTTGCATACAAATTTCTTCTAAAAGGTGTGATTTCTGAGATCTTAGGACATCTCATCTGCCTTTAAGAGCCCCCCTTGATCTCACTTTTATTTTCCCTCCTCCTTACTGCCTTCCTATTAACTTATGCTTCAATGTAGTGATTCGGAAGTGTCTGATCTTGTCACTTCCTCAAATTGGTAACTGGAAAATCGGTTTATGGGATTTCAAAGTTCTCTGATCAACTAGTCCTGAATGTACCTTATGAAAAACAACACATTTTTTGCTAGATAAACTTTATTGTTAGAATGTCTGTCTGTAGATTAGGAACCCCACAAGCACCTATATTTTCTTTCATCTGTATCCCTTCTAGTGATTTTTCTCAATCTAGTGGTGACCTATTTCCAATATTAGATTGCATTTTCACCTCTTTCTTTTAACTTCTCTTATTTCAAGGGATTTCCTGGAGATGGTTTTGATTGTTAACATATTATTTATGTATTTGGTATCCAGGGGGGTCATTTCTCTGGCATATACAGAAAGGTCCAACTTAAGCCATTAAAGTGGGTCAAGGTTCCAAACCCTAATGGTGAAGGAGAAGAAGAACGACCTACTGAGGCACTGATGGTTCTTAAATATGGTGGTGTTCTAACTCATGCTGGGAGAAAGCAGGTTGCAATTTGGTTGCTTTATGCCTGCTGATCTCAATCTTTGTGTTTCAAAATATGTAATTTTTGTTATGAGACAATAATATGCTCACTAATTATCTTACAAAAAAAATTGTACATAGCACACTGTACTAATTGTTTTACCTTTTCAGGCAGAAGAATTGGGCAGGTACTTTCGGAACAATATGTATCCAGGTGAGCAATCAGCTGTCACACAATTAGTTGTGTAGCTTTGGCCTAATCTGGCATTTGATTAAGACTTGATTTCTACATCTCAAGTGAATAATTTTGAAACAAATGGATACTTTCAGTTGCGTACTTGTGGCCTAATATGGCATTTTATTAGGACTTGTTTTTATAAAAGATGAAATGGAAAATATCCATTTTGAGTTAAGGAAGACAAATTATCCCACTACTATAATAATAACAATACCCATTCTTACCATTTTCCTTTGTGTGTAGGCATACATTGGGCCAGTTTTGTCTAATGCATGTTTACATACTCAAATGATGCATGAGCTAGCGTGTGTAAGAGTGCATTAAGTCAGTTTTTGCTAATAGTACATGCTTGCACGCTTGCAAAACAATCATGTGAGCTTGTAGTGTTCATGTTTTGTTTAAAAGTAAACAGATGCATACTACGAGAATGGCAATAGATGACGAGGGCGTGGAGTTGGGGTGGGAAGATGAGGGGGGTGACATAGGAAGATGATTGGGTGAGGCATGAGAGTTGATGACGACAACAGGGGTGAGGTGGGGTGGGGTGGGGTGGGGTGGATGTAGTTTTTTTTATGAATAAAGTCATTATTGATAATTATGTTTGTTACATGAAAAGTCTGTAGTTTTTATAATTTTATAAAGGTGGGTATAATCTGTTTTTACTAAACCAAAAGGGTATCTCTTATGGTTAGCCCTTTTTATGAATCTCAAGTGAATAAATTTTGAACTAAACTACTGTGTTCATTTTCTTTTTATGTTTGATATGAGAACACGTTATGGTGAACCTCTGGGGCTTGTTGCTTTTGTTGCTTTCAACTCTCTTTTTCTTATTGGTGGTGGAGCATGTTCTTTCATTATTTTCTCCAAATCGACTCCTTTGTTTAAATATTTTTCTTTTCTTAATGTGAATTTGACGGATGCTTGTTTCTTATGAACTTTGGAGCCACATTGTGCATGCTACTCCATCAACCTATTTAAATAAAGTTAAAATAATAAAAAATGCTTAAATTTTTCTATGTTGTCTCCTCAGGCGAAGGCACTGGATTGCTTCGTCTCCACAGTACATATCGTCACGACCTAAAAATATACAGTTCAGATAAGGCCGTGTACAGGTTATGCTTCAAATTTAGTTGATATTTAAATGAAACCACTCTTTGTATTTTTCTATGCATGTCTGCAGGTATCAATTATTTTGGAGGTAGTATTAGAGTTTAGAAACACTATTTTTGTGTAATGATTTATTGTCATGCTTTGACTTACTTCTGAATGAAGATTTGTTCACATAAGTTATTTTCCTTGACCAGATGTCAGCAGCTGCTTTTGCTAAAGGTCTTCTTGACTTGGAAGGGCAACTGACACCTATTTTGGTCAGTAACCTAATCATGTTCGGTTATGTCTTATGTATGTATACATATAGGATTTAGTTATTACAGGAACCGCATTTATCATATAAAATAGTTCCAGATGGAATAATATGAATTTGCTGCAACAAATGAAAGAAAGCAGAATTTTCGCCACCTATGCGATTTGAATCCCTGACCACGAACTAATTCAATATAGGGATGAATCCACGACAAGGGCTGAAAATGGTTCATCTTTAATGCAATATGTAGCATGTATTTGGACTTAACCGAACACTCCTATATAGGCTGGCATATGGCAAGGAGCGTCCCCTTTGAATGACACTTTACATGAGAACTGATTACTCACGCACAACACCTAAAATCCCTGAACTCGAGATGAACAAATCAATGTAACACATGAACAACCACATTAGTTGAATGCATTTTTTCATGTATTACATTGATTTGTTCACCTGGGGGTCATGGATGTTAGGTGTTTGTGCATGTGTGCATGCATACGTACGTACATACATACGTACATACATACATACATAAAAATCATACGTATAAATAAAGGGGAACCTCACTCTTTCATTCTCTTATCTTTTTAAGGTATCACTTGTCAGTAAGGACTCCTCAATGTTGGATGGGCTTGACAATGCCAGTATTGAGATAAAAGAAGCTAAGGTTTGTCTCACATGCTACACAATTTGTTTTGTTACTGAGAAAATTTGTTTGGTGCTCTGGTTAGTGAAAAAAGTTATTTGTGTTATTTTTTTAGGCCAGGCTAAATGAGATCATAACGTCTGGCATGAAATCTGTTCATATTAGCTGTCCAGAGAAACCGTGGATGGTTGATGGTGCTGGACTTCCTGCAAATGCCTCTGAACTTTTACCCAAACTGGTAAAAGTTACTCTTTTCCTTGATTACTACTTACCAGTGGCATATCTTCCTCTGACATGTAATTTGTTTAGTTTGAAAGCTTTTCATTATTATCATGTCAGTCCTAATCTGCTGATTATTGTAATTACTAGGTCAATTTAACAAAGAAGGTTACAGAACAAGTAAGATGTTTAGCCATGGATGAAGATGAGGAGCTTGTGGAGACAAGTTCATATGACATGATTTCCCCATATGATCAGGCTAAGGCACTTGGTAAGACAAATATAGATGTTGATCGGATTGCAGCGGGTTTACCTTGTGGCAGTGAGGGATTTCTTTTCATGTTTGCCCGATGGAGAAAACTTGAGAGGGATTTGTATAATGAGCGCAAAGGGTAAGTCATCTTTCGTTGCTTTCCAGGATTTGCTGACATTCCTGTGATCAGTAGAAGTGCTCGGATTCACTTATCTAGTTATATCTGGCTGATTCATTTGCTGGGTCTTTATGAACGTGCAGGCGGTTTGATATAACACAAATTCCTGATGTTTATGATTCTTGCAAGTAAGGCATTACTATTATATTTTTCCATGTTATGCATGGCGTGATGTTAATCCTACATGTAATTGAGTTTTATCTCCCCACTTTAGATATGCTGGATTCTGGATAGTGGTATTGTGCTTGTGATGTTTTCTTTGGGTTTTGTCTTTCTTTTTGTTATATATTTTTGCCAATCCATTTTCTTAGGTTCTTTTCTTCCAGCTGGAACTTTAATTTGTTCCTAATACCAATCACGTATATGGAAAACCATGCATATTGCATAATTATGATTGTACTGTTTCTGTAGATCCTCTATACTGTTACTGTGAATTCACAACAATGCATTCCCTTTCAACAGATATGATCTCTTGCACAATGCACATCTTAATCTGGAAGGGTTAGATGAACTCTTCAAAGTTGCTCAGGTATTTAATACAGGTTTTGTGATGTTTTTGTTTTCTTCAGGGTTTCTACATTCCATCAAAACTGGAAACAAAAAAATGTAAAATAACATCTTGTACACCCTCTTTCAAGATAAGTGCATGGGTAGAAGTATGTGTTCATTATGGGCTTCTAGTTACTTATGCTTTAGTATTATGTGGTCCTCTTTCTCTTCAGTTACTCGCAGATGGTGTTATTCCAAATGAGTATGGAATCAATCCAAGGCAAAAACTAAAAATTGGATCAAAGGTAATCTTCTACAGTATGTATTTTCTCTGCTTTCCTTAGGGCTAATTTTGCAGCTGTTCACTCAGAATATATCCAACTATCTGAAAGCTAGGGAATGAACTAGTTCACATATGATTTTAGCTGAGTAGTGAGTAGGATGATAGGATCCATTCATTACTGGGAACCAAGTGGTTCTCGTTATTGATTCAAGAATCATAATGCCTTAAAGTTATGATTGCATGTTATCTGGATCCGCTGTACAATATTAAAATGTTGCTGCCAAGGCTTGGGCTGTCTCTGAACTCAAATTTGTATTAGGTTCTGTGCTATAAAATCTCATTGCACGGTTCTCTGAATAAACTAGATGCAAAGTTGTATATCATCAAACTAAAATACTAGATAAATAGAGGAGCTCTCTATTACCTAAGGTATTTTAAATGGTTTTGTTCACATGGCTGATCATGTTTTGCAGCTCTTACTCTTTCTTCTCTCACACGTACACATAAAATTTTGCTCATGTTGATGTACAAAACTTTCCAATGAAATCTCAGATTGCACGGCGCTTAATGGGTAAAATTTTGATTGACCTAACTCACCTAAGAAATACACGTGAAGAAGCAATCAGTGTTGCTGAATTAAAGTGCAACCAAGATATCCTCAATACTGGAAAGGAAGATGGAGATTACTTATTGAAGTCTCAGAATAAAACTGAAAGCTCGAGAAGAACCAGTTTTACCAGTGAAATGTCAATGGATCAAGATGAAGATGATGACAAAGAAATTGAATACCGTCTGGACCCAAAGTAAATATTCCTTTGTTCTTCTTTGCTCACAAGAATGTCCTTTAACTTCTTTCTTATCACGATTTTCTTGCAAAGAATATTGGCTTGAAATGTTGGAAGCAGATATTGTATCTCTCTAATCTATAAATTCTTTGACTTTGTCAGATATGCAAATGTGAAAACACCAGAGCGGCATGTGCGAACAAGGCTATATTTCACTTCTGTGAGTAACCATTACTGCTTCATATGATTTTCTTCCTCAACTTTCTTTTTAGCATTGTTTTGGAGCATAAGTCATTGAGCATTTCTTCATAAACTGCATTTCATTCTTTATTTTTGGATTTTGGAGCTTGCCTGTCAATAACTCACAACTGCAATGGCTGCACAACTGAACACATCATTAACTAGCACGAGTTATTGCAATAGATTTTATGCAGTGATTCAAATAAAACACATTGTCTCAGAAGCTTTGATTGAAATACGTTATGATTTCTGAATCATTAAGTTCAAAAAGGGCAAACAACATTACTTATTATCAATCTATGTAGGGTCATCACCTGTGAATTGGATTCTTCATGTAAAAACATATTTGGCTTTACTTACGATAGACTAGTAGTTTACTTGATCCAGAGGATTAAATCTAGCATCAAATTCTTACTCCTCCTGGCGAGAGGAGTATTGCATTGTGATAATTGTTATCATTTTCTGTCTTGGAATGAAACATAAATACAGAAATATTATGGGCTTTTTACTTGTCTTTGCTTCCATGTTCAACTGTCTCAATTTATTATGAAATCACAGGAATCACAAATCCATTCATTAATGAATGTTCTTCGTTATTGCAACCTGGACGAATCGCTTCAAGGAGAAAATAGCCTTGTTTGTGATAATGCCTTGGACCGGTTGCATAGGACAAAGGAGCTTGATTACATGAGTTACATTGTGTTGAGGTTGTTTGAGAACACCGAGGTTGGTACTCTTTCATTGCCTCCATTTATTTCATTGGAAGGTTTTCTGATTGGCAACTGTACGCAGGAATATTTTTAGAACCCCTTATTTTCATTCTGATCCTTTTTATAGTGCTTAAAGCTGAAATTTTCCGCGATATTCTCTGTTATGTAATGCTGAAATTTCGAGCTACAGAATGCCAGTGCATTATTATTGATTTTCAATGTTGAAAACATGTATCCAGTAAGTTTTAATACTGCTAGTACTCAATATCAAATTTGAAAGCAGGTGGCTTTTGAAGATCCAACGAGATTTCGGGTGGAGATGACTTTTAGCAGAGGTGCAGATTTGTCCCCTCTGGAGGTATTTTTAAGATTGTAACCTGACTTTCGACGTCATGTTTATACTTTTAGCATAGGCTTATGCCCAACTCTGCAGAAACTCAACCATTTAACTTTATGTTCTCATTTGGATGCTTAGATCATTGTTTTTTTGTAATTAAACACAGAAATGATAGTGAGGCAGCATCGTTGCACCAGGAGCATACATTGCCAATAATGGGCCCTGAGAGGCTGCAGGAAGTAGGATCATGCTTAACTTTAGAAATGATGGAGAAGATGGTACGCCCATTCGCAATGCCAGCTGAGGATTTCCCCCCACCAACAATTCCTCAAGGATTCACCGGTTACTTCTCCAAAAGCGCAGCGGTTTTGGAGCGCCTTGTCAATCTCTGGCCCTTCCACAAGCATGGCAACACCAACGGTAAGTCCTTAATGTGATTTTGCAACATTTTTTATTTTAATATTCTGTAATTGGAGCATTAAATTTATGGCCGTGGTTGGTTCAAGGTACCAACTCACCAAAGTCTCCGAGGAATCTACCCGAATCTAGCTGAAGAAGTAAGAGTGTGAGAGCCAAGCCAACAGTTATATACAATCCTTACTCGAATCGGAAGCTCTTCCTACTTTTTCTTTTTCTTTTTCGGATTCTGTAATAGATTTGGAGAGTGTCAAAGATTCACATGCCTAGCAAGTTGGGTTATAGATATGCCGAGTATCAAATAATCAGATGCCTTGCAAATTGAGGCCATTCGACAAATACTACTACTACTACTTTTCACTTTCACTACGAACTTGGACTAATATAAGAGTTTGTTGCTCTAAAAATTTGAATGGTCTGATTTTCTTGCACATGAGTGCACTAACTACATGTCATTCACAATTAAGTGTTTGGAAGTTTAATTGTGTTGAATATGTTTATCTTGTTATAGATGAAAACATATTTCAATTATTTATAAAGCCGGTCTTTAACCAAAATTGAAAATAAAGTTTTGATATTTAAAGCAATTGTCCCTTAAAGATCCAAAAACTTTTATACTATTTAAAGCGTGTCTTAAACCAAGTATAAATCAAAGTTTATGATTTTTTAAGCAATTAATTATTAATCCTCAAAAGAACCAAGCTACTGAGTGACATGTTCTCATGTGGAACGCACACATACCAATTTAGTCAACTCGTACAACATTGCAAATGAAGAAAAATAAAATCACTTATCCCAAAAACATTTCAATTAATTAAAGAAACAAATTACTGATGGATATTTAAAGCAATTATCCCTTAAAAGACCCAAAAAGATTTCAACTATTTATAAAGCACGTCATGATCCAAAATTAAGTCAAAGTTTGAGAATTTTTTAGCAATTAATTACTGAGGGACATCTTCTCCAGCACATACCATTTTAGTCCACTTGTACAACATTGCAAATCAAGAAAATTAAGCCTTCTAATTTAGCTATACTAGATGAAATATTGTAGTCCATCCAGTCTCAATTACCTCCTAACAAAAAGGAAAAAGTTAATTTCTTCAATGTCAAGTAGATTTCAATCACACACTTAAAATTTCAAACAAATGTGAACAGATTCCCAATGAGAATGGCATAATGTTAAATTTGCTCACAAATGCTATCACAATCGAGTTGATTCACTCACGTCCATTTTACACATAATATAGTAATATACCATGAGTTGAATTCATAAAATCCTTTTAATGAAATAAAAGTTTATGCAGCAAATTTAGGAGCTTCCCTGTGCTTCCCAATTTTATTCTCAAGCTCATCCTTCTTTGCTCCGACGACCCTATCCACCTCTTTCCCCTGCTTTAGCAACACGAACGTTGGCATCGCCTGCACTGCGAACTCCCTTGCCACGTCCTACACAATCGTTGATCACGAATCAGCTCAAATTCAATATGGGATCACAATGTATTCAATTTAACTGAATTCTAATTTCGATGAATAAACTGTAATTAGAATGATGAAAAACTAATTAGAGGATTAATAAACCCTAATTCAAAAAAATAAAGCCTTTGTCAATTGCCATTCTGTCATGGTTTTCACGCATCCATCTACCACGCCAATCGCATTTATAAATCATAATCATATCAATGTGGATTTGTGCAGATCTATGAGAAAAATACATCAATTTTGAAGAATTGAAATATGAGAGGAAAGTAGCGTACAGCGAGTTCATCGACATCAATTTTGACGAAGTCAACGTCGGTGTATTTGGCGGACATCGCTTCGAAGGCCGGCGCCATGAACCTGCACGGCCCGCACCATGTCGCAGTGAAATCCACCACCATCTGATACAACCAAGCAGAGAGATAAGTCAATAGTCTCCCCAGATCGGATAGCAGTGAATCGGAAATGGAATTCAAAACTAGCCGATTTTGATATTTCCCCTCGAAACAAAAGAAGAAAAAGGAATAATGTGAGGGTGATCATAGAATTGGAACGGGATAATAATTTAGATTGATGATCTGAGCAGAATTAGAATTAGAATTAGAATTAGATTTGAAAAGAGACTGCACCAGTTTATTTAATTTCTTAGAGGCATCGAAATGGAGCTGCCAGCGCTGAGACGAGTGAAAGGCGGTGACGCGCGACGGTTCAGACGATTCCACGGCGGAATCTGCCTCTCCGCCTACAATCGAAGAAAATATACCACCCATGATTTGTCAGTAATAAGAATGAATGAGTATTGAAGTCACGATTATACAAATTAGGAATTTTAGAGCTACAGTTGCCGGTGAGAACAACTTTCCTCTATCAAATTGATAGCCCAAATTCTGATGGCCGAGGACTGTATAAAGATAAATGAAGTGGCTGGCCCATTTAACGCGGGCCCGATTGAGATGAGGTCCACTTCAAAAACCCTATTTATTTGATCTGGTTTTATTTTACCTGAAGCGCAGCTCCCTTCTTGTTTGACTTTTTTTTATTCTATTTTTCATTATTTTCGAATGAGAGGTTTTCAATTTGGTAAGCACAAATCGGCCCTTTGCAGATATGAGATTAATCTGTGAAGAAACTCCGAGAAGGTAGTTGGGTGCTATAAAAAACAGAATTTGGTAGAACAATTTGTTGGGATTTTGTATCGAGTCTTTCATATTCTATTTTGTTTTACCAAAACACGATCTTTCTTCTTCTTCTTCCCTTCTAATTTTTGTCGGCTTAGCAAAATGATGAAGTTATCAGTCCGAATTCCAATGTGGATTTTTCTTGATAATTATGGTCTTCAAAGTTCTCTGATTGCTTTTGCCAACCAAAACTTTGAGTATTTTATTTGAATTGGGAAGCTAATTATCTTTTATGTAGATTTTTTAATGAATTTGAAGAGAGTGATTGTTGCTGTATTTGATTCTTCTAAGTTTTTGAGTTTCCTCTCTTTTTTGTTTGAATCGTAAATATTTATGCTTTACAGCATGACATGGTAGTAATGATTTCAATTCAAATTGACGATGATCTGCAACTATCGTCCACGACATTGTAATATTCTCTGAGTTCGTATTCTCTTTGCAAAATTAATCATTTTAGTCAATCTTATAAATTTATAATTTCTCCTTATTTTACCCTTTATTTTAGTAGTATTTTTTACATTTTATTATTTGGAGTACGGTTTTGTTTCACTCTCAACAAGTTCGATTGTTTCTCGTGTCAAAATTGGTAGTACATGATCTTAGCATAAATATTAATTTGAAGCAATATTGTTAACAAAATTAATATACGAACAAAAGGATATCTGTGTTTAACCAAATTGCCGAATTATTTAGCTAAACAAGTACTGCCTTGTAACCTTGATTATTCTGCCATACTGCAGTAACGTCAGACCATAAGTAATTCTTTCGATCCAAATCAATGGACCTCAATGTAACATATTGTTGAATTATTATTGTTGTGTCATGAATTTTCATTTTACTTGTTGAAATAAGAAAAAAAAAATGGCATTAATTTAGACAAATAAAGTGTTAAACAATAGCCTTATGGCCAGATTATGATCAAGTCTACCGGATCATATCATATTATAAAGGGTTAAACATAATTTCGTTTCCCTACTTATAGTATCCTCTTTGCCTAATTTAGGTTTTATTTTAAAAAAATCTCCAACTTCGAAGGAAAATTGACTTAGTATCAAACTTAACATAATCAAGAACCATAAGTTGATTTGTCAGATCCTTTAATGTAGGCATGCACAAACCGAATTGGACTGTCGGTTAACCGGAGGTACGGAACCGCCGGTTCACAAACCGGAACCGGCGCCGGCGGTTCGGCGGTTCAAGCGGGCCGGTTCAGGTTCAAAAAAAGCGTGAACCGTAACCGGCGGTTCAAAACCGCCGGTTCGCCTGTTTGAACCGGCGGTTCCAACGGTAGGATTCCGGCTAGGGCGTAGGTTTTCAGGCTAGGTGTGCAGAAAAACCGGCGGTTTACGTCAGAAACCGGCGGTTTCTGCCGAAAACCACGGGTTTGAACCGCCGATTTTCGACGGTTCCGGACCTTTTTCAGGTGGCAGCGTATAGGCCTGAAAACCGGTCAGAAACCGCCGGTTTTCGGCTAGAAACCGGCGGTTACCGTCAGAAACCGTGGACTGAACCGCCGATTCAGCCTGAAACCGCCGGTTCAGGCGATAAACCGGTCGAAATTTGAAATTTAATTTTTTTTATTTCTTCCAATTTTACTCCTATAAATACCTCACTTCCCCATCATTTTTACTCACCTCATTCTTGTGTTAACAAGGATTTCGTTCTCAATCTCAATTTCTCTATTCTCTATCCTCTATCCTCATTCACTCTAATTGCTCAAGTTGTTTACTACTATATTTGTTGTTGTTTTCGTAATTTACCATTTATTCAATACTCCATATTTCATACTACTTTCATTTTGCATTATATCTTCTTCTCGTGGTGGACCGGGACGTGGTGATCAGGGCAAAAGAATTGCCCAAGATCAAAGTAATCGTCCCCAAAGATCAAAGCGACCTAGTCGTCGAGAAGTTATGGAAGAGGTTTCCCTAGTGGCGGTTGAACGCATGCAAGTAAGTTCTAAAAAATAAAATTATTTTTACAATTCATAATTTCATAAGATTGAGTTTTTAAATTTTTTCTTTGTGTTCCTGATTAAAACTTCAACTTATATACTCCCTCCGTCCCCGATTAGGAGTCGTTGTTTGACTCGGCACGGGTTTTAAGGAAGTGTTTGAATAGTTGGTGCAGTAAATGGAGGTAGGTAGTGAAATGTGGGACCTCTTTGACTTTTGGTATAATAAATTTAATTAAATCAATTCAATGTTCAATTTTAATTTTACAAATGCAGATTCACTGCCTCAATCAATTCAATTAAATTTAATGGTGTAGTGATTAACTAAATTCCATAATTAAATTTGTCTTACCAAAATTAAATGAAAAAAAAGGTGCAAAATCCAATTTCATGCCAAAAATTGAATCGAAAACCACTCACAAATTCACTGTTAACTTGCACTCTAATTTCACATCAGCAAGTTGCACTGTAATTGCAAAATTAAATCAAAAAACAATGTCACAAATTCAAACTCCTCCCAAAAATAGAGAGGGAAAAAGCCAATTTCATTCCATCGACGACGTGAGCTCCGCCTGGATTCAGCTGTGACAGCGTGTTCTCCATCCCCACTATATGCGTCATCACACCTTCCCTCGACAGAGTCGACTCCTGGTCGTGATTCCCCAGCACCGCCGCCCACGGGATGCCGGAGTTAACTGCAGGACCAAACGCCTGGTTCATTGACTTCACCGCGTCGCTCGCATCGAATCCGAATATGTTATCCCCTGCAACCAACAGCTAATTTCAGCAAATCTGTCGGCAAAATCAAAAGCAGCAAGGGTTAATTAAGTAACAGACCGGTGAAGACGATGAGATTCGGCTTCTCGGCGAGGATCAAGCGGCGGATGAAGGAGGTGGTGTTGAGATCGGAGCAGCTGGAGGCCTGGCGGAGCTCACGTCGTCGATGAATCCAGGAGGGGGAGAGGATTCATGAGAGAGGGTCGACAGTGAGAGAGGGTCGAGAGTGAGTGAGTTTAATCGAGAATGAGGGGTTGCATTTTCTTTTTTTTTTAGTGTAAATAATGGCATTCTTTGTAAATTTTGCTAAACATTAAGGGTAATTTTGATGTCCAAAAATGGTAAGTGGTAGAGTGACTCTTAATGGGGGACATCCCGAAAAGGAAATTAGCGACTCTTATTCGGGGACGGAGGGAGTAATATTTATAGATAGAAGAAGATCATAGGACCGCCATGCTACTCGCTGAAATGCATCGAGGTGGGGGGAGGGGCGGTGGTAGTTCCCAACAACAAGATGACGAGTACGACGTGTCTTTATCGTCGGACTCGGACAACAATGATGATAGATCTCATTCTCGTATTCCGTCTAGCACCGACGGAAATGAGGACATGCCTCCCCCTCCACCCACTAAAAAAACATTGAAATCTGATATTTTTGTTAAACACTACAAGAAGGTCCAAGTCCTAATGATCCGCTCTCTCAAAAAGAGACATCGGTGTTTCATGCATATTGTAACTATTGTGATAAAGTCTACAAATTTGCGAGTGGTGGGGGATATGGCACCCTCCGTCGTCATTTGGTGACAAAGCATCCGGTAGAATGTGGCACTTCCTCTACCCAAACCCAACTAAACTTCCAACCTGGTGGCTCAGGTTCGTCAGGTACGCCTCTTTTTAAATATGATCCTAAAAATTTTGCTGACGTTATGACTAGATGGGCTGCAATGAAGCATTTTCCTTTTAATGTTTATGATGACAAAAAATTTGAGATTACTATGCAAAGTGGTATGAACGTAGTTGTCAAAAGAGTAGGTCGAATGACGGTTCAACGATCTACCGTTCGACAATGTTTGGAGAAAAAAATTTGAATTATCACGTTATTTACTCAACTTGGGACACAAAGTGAACATTTGCTCAGATGTATGGACTGATTCTTTTAATAGACATTCATATATGGGCATTACGGTTCACTTTGTGGACAATAGTTAGACTTTGAACAAGTGTTTGATTGATTTTAGAGAATTTGAGACACCACACACTCCACCCGAAATTGCTTCTTTGATTATTCAAGTTTTGAATGAATTTCAATTATGCAATAAGATATTTTCTGTTGGTTTTGATTATGCAACTGCTAATACTGCAAGTATTAATGACTTGATTGCGACTTGTGCTCCAGTTATTGGTGGTAAGTATTTTCATCAAAGATGCATATGTCATATTTTGAATTTATGTGTATAAGATGCGCTTGAATTATGGCAAAAGCATGGTAGTCCTATTAGAACTGCAGTTAGATTAATTCATCAAAAGCCGCCTATTGGCAAAGCTTGGAAGAAGTATTGCCATCAAAAGAAGGTAAGATATACAAATTTTACCATGGATGTGTCTCATAGATAGAATTCGACATATGATTGTCGGAATTCTACTTTGACGCATAAAGATTCTTTGTGTGATTTTTTTAGAACCTATCCCGTTTCTGATTTATATCTGTCGCATAGTTGTTGGGATCATAGCGTGAGTTTATTTAAATTGTTCAACTATTTCAAAAATGCGACTGTTGAATTATCGGGTATTTATTATTGCACTGTTGTTCGTGTTTTAGAGCATTGCATGTATATATCACTTGGTTTTAAAACTGCGATGAAAAATGCTTGCTCTTCTCCTGAATTGATGTGTGTTTTATATTATATGATTGACAAATGACTTAAGTATTTCAGTGAGATTCTAACGGTGTTTTTGATTGCAAAGGTCTTGGATCCAAAATGGAAGGCATAGCCGTTGGCAATTTGATTTATTTTTTAAATCGGTTTTTAATTAAAAAAAGCGATTAAAAAAATATTTTCTCACTTCCCAAAAAAATTATATCCGTTTTCTACCCACTTTTAATTTTGTTTTCATTTCCCCCCTCCCAAAAATACACATTTTCATCTATAAATACCCCCACTTTCACACCAAAAAATTTACACCACACTACACGATTCTCATCAACATTCTCTTATTTCCATTCTCATCTACATTCTCTCATTTCCATTCTCAATCTTTCTTCCACTCCTACAACATAACAATGTCCGGCCACGGCGATCACCCCCAGGCTCCCACGGTTGGAACCTCGATTGGTTCGGTTCACAACAGTTTCCTAGTCCGGAAACGGAATATTCGGCCCCTCCTCAAACCCAAAGCTCGGGAGTTTCGGGTGGCTACCGGCCTTACCCGATCGACGACCAAGATGCTCCCGGAGGGCTATACGGGTGGACACCCGAGCCTAGAGCGAGGTCAAGCGGCCCCTCCCAAACTCCTACTCCTCCTACTCGCGGTGTCCACACACCGTACACTCCGGCGGAGATGGAGCAAGTGTTCAAGGCGTTCTTATCAATCTCCGAAGATTCGGAGGTTGGCACGAACCAATCCGGCGATCATTATTGGTGGCGCATCTGTTGCCGGTACAATGAAAACCGGCCGGCGGGAACAATCGAGCGCAACGAGTGTATGGTGCGCAACGCCATATACAGAGCCAACGAAGAAATCCAAAAGTTCCAGGGGTATTACCTCCAGGAAGAGCGGTCAGCAGGGAGCGGCCGGAGCAAGGTCGACATCATCAGTTCCGCCTTGTCGACCTACCAATCCATGAACTACAAGCCGTTCAAGTACTTCAACATTTGGCAGGAGACGCGGTCGCATCCGAAGTATAGGAAAGGCGTAACATCCTCCTCCAAACGGTCAAGGTCAGTATCCTTATCCGACGCCGGCTCCGAAGACGTGGCTAGCCAACTTGCCGGAGCTAACTTGGGTAGCCCCGACGCCGCCCCGAGCGGTTCCCAACGCCGACCGCAAGGAAGGAAGAAGGCGGCGGCCAACCACCTTCGCGTCGTGACTCCATCCGGCGATGCTCCCTAACCCGCTCCCGTTCTCGTTCCCGTTCCCTATGCGCCACCCCCACCAACTCGTTGTGGGTGATTTTGGCCCAACTCAATATGGCCGATTGGTCAACTATGACCCCCGCGCAACTTCGATCGCATGAGGCCATGATATTGGGTCTCCAAAAGTAATTGGGGGTAGTGCCGCCAGATGAATAGTCTTCCACGGGGGTATTTTTAGCCTTTAATTATGTAATTTTTAATTTTTAGGAGTTTAATTATGTAATTTTTAATTTGTAGGAGTTTAATTATGTAATTTTTATTTTATTTGTAATTTGTAATATTATTTCAGTTTTTTTAATGAATTTTAATATTATGGAAATGTTTTTATTTAAATTGAATAAAAGAATGGTGGGACCCTTGTGCTCGTCCTTGCGGAAGAGCACGGCTGTGGGTGTTGTGCTCTTGCCTAAGAGCAGGCAGAAAAAGTGGGGTCGGGCCCACAACCGTGCTCGTTGGCAAGAGCACGGTTGTGGATGTTCTTAGATTATTATTATAACAATTTGAGTTCTATTGATCTTGGTCCACTTCAAGCATTGTAAGCGGATACCAATGACCAATGTGGAGTAAACCTAACCGAAACATTTCAAATAAACCTCCCGGACCGGTCAATTGTCCAACAAACCTTCGAGTTTAACTTGCGTGCTCTCTACACCGAATATGAAACCAAGTATAACAGTACCCAACAAGTCAGAATACATACTCCTCCTCAACAACATAATTTTGGCTCCACATTTCAAACTGATTATGATGACCCCGACGCGCAATCCCAATTAGCTGACCTATACAGCTACAGCACCGGCGGAAGGTCGACCTCAGGTATGGTAAGTGAGTTAGATTTAAATTTCGATTCACTCTTTTCCTTTGGTGATGAAGGCCCTACTCCTCCCGTCCAAATCGTTGTCCTCGATTGATGGGGAACACACGAGAAAGATTTTCCCATACTTGCGTCAATGGCCAATGAGATTTTTTTGGTTCCGGCTTCCACTGTCGCCGTCGAGTCCGCTTTCAGTGTTGGATCACGTGTGTTGGATGAATCAAGAAGTAAGCTCTCCGCAAAAAATATGGAAGCTGTGATGTTACTTGATGATTGGGCCAAAGCTGACGTCAGAGAATAAGAAAATGATTGGGATGATCGTCAGGAGGAATCACAAGAAGAATTCACTGGGGATGAATCGTAGGCCAACCCAACCGTCAACAGCCGGCCAAGCCAAATAGGTAAGTAAGGTAAGAGAACTATGTGGGCTTTGATTCCCTAATGCAAATGAGCATTGGGGATACGTATGCACCTCAACTTAAATTTTAAATTTAAATTGAGCTCAAGTCCTTTTTCCTTTATTTCTTTTTTTTATTTGTTTCTACTTTAAAAATATGCAAATACAATTAAATAATTGTATTTGTATATACTCTAGTCAGTTAAGTAGATTTCTCTATAAGGCTAAATCCGAGAAACTTTTGACAATTCTACTATAATTGTTGATTATTAGACTAAACTCAACATTTAAGGTTGAATTTGCTAAAGGTGTCCTCAATTTAGTTATTTAGAAACATCTCATTCGCCGACTAAGAGTATATATACTTATAAATTTATTGTTCAGAACTATAAGTCTTTTTTGTAATTAGCTTCGTTGTAGACTAGTAGTCTCGTTGTATTTAAATTTTTTGTTTAAAACTTCAAGGCTTCAAGTTTTTTGTGATTGTAATTGTTGTGACTTGTAATCTCAATAAAATTGCAATTTTCATGGTGATTTTTTGAATTTTATTTACGCACATTTTATAGATAAATAAATAAGAAAATGCAAAAAAATAAAAATTATTAACCGCCGAACCGGCCCGGAACCGGCGGTTTCAGCAAAAAACCGGCGGTTTTGAACTGCCCATGAACCGGCGGTTTTTTGAACCGGAACCAGAACCGCCGGAACCCTTGGCGGGCCGGTTCCGGTTCATGAAAATGTTGAACCGTGAACCGCCGGTTCCGGTTTGGAACCGGCGGTTTTTAAACCGTGTGCATGCCTACTTTAATGGATTCGGAACCGGCGGTTTTTAAACCGTGTGCAGAGCTACTTTAATGGATTCAAAACCTGTGCATGCCTACTTTAATGGATTATAGGAGTACTTAACAGTTTTCCTTTAAAATTCCCAACTTGAAGAAAAGTTAAATTTTAACCGATTTAATTGAAAATCTGAAAAATACTGAAATCTAGAAACACAAAACATGATTAACCCAATTGATTATATACATTCCACCCAAAAATTAGGCATGCACATCCAATTCCACGACGACGTCAATAACTCTCATGCTTCCCTTCAACACTGATTTGCCATATATACCAAGAAAGTATAAAACATCACATTTTTGTAAAGCTAGACATAAGATGCTTAGGACAAAATATCCCAGTGAAATTCAATTTATTGCAATGTATAGCTCGTCATCTGAAAAAGTAGTTTTTTGATGACACTCTTCCGAGAATTCTGGAAGCTTCCAAACCACAAAACATCGAATAATATCTTCCAAGAGTAAAAGAAGAGAGAGAAATATGGCTGCCGCAAAATTCAGGCTCAAAGATGACAGGGGAATGACAACAGTTTTAGCAACTGATAATTGGGAATAAGGAAGGGAACCACCTAATTATTTGAAACTGCACCAATGTTCAAAGTTCATGGCTTGAGGGCCAAGGCCAGCCCAAATTTCGCACTCTTGTCAATAGACTTGGTGTCGACTTCAGTTGAGATGGTGACGAGCGACTTTGGACGCCATTCGTGTTGAATCAAAGCATATGCCTTCCCACCATTGTTCAATCGTGCTTTCACAGTGGTCAATGGGTCCAACTGATGCTGAGTGCCAACAGTAATGGTGTTCACGCTGCTTGAGAAGCTGTGTGTCACCTCTGCGCCAACAGCAGTGTTGGACAATGGGCTCACTATATGGTAGTATGACGCACTCAAGGTATCACCCTTGTCATTCCTAGAGCAAACACGAACAAACGTTCACAAGCATACAGCGTAGAGTTTATTAACAGTATATATGCAAGACCCCGTGATCGTATCAGAATAGCCTTCATAAATCAAGGAGATGAACAGCAACCTAATGCAATAGAGACCACTTACACTGACAAGGCAGCAATAAGATCAGAGTTTATGAAGCTTGCGCCAAAGTTGCATTTGGTCAGCGCTCCTTCCTTGGTGTCGAAAGACACATCAGTACCCAAGGCGAGACTATTATTCCCAAGAACAGCAGAAAGATTCACAACAGGGTTGGCAGTCAAACCAACACTTGAGCTTATCCCCGCATAGTCATGCAAGTATTGAAGCTCCAACTACAACAGCATGTGAACAAAAAATTAGATAGTATTTTGACACAGCAGTGCAGAAAATGTTTGAAGTACAGCTTACCTTTCCAGATCTCTGATCAGGAACTCTAAAGCTTAATATAGCCTTCAATCCAGGAGTAGGCTCATCAATTGTTACAGTGGTGAAGAGCTGGAAATGGGACAACAAATCGGTTAAATGGGACAATGCATAAGTCCACTTTTACTAATGTTAAATTAATTGAAAGTGTTTAATACAACAAATATGAAAAGATTGGAATATCTTCTAGACAACAAGAGAAGAATATAGGGAAACTGAAATCATCAAAAGAGGCAAAACATAGAGAAGTAAATATGAGGCGTACATTTGAGCCAGTGTCGACTTTGATATCAGTGGTGATATTCTTGTTCTTCAACTGTGTGTTCACATCAGCCAAGAATAGCTCACCTTTCTTTGTTCCCGTAGAAGTGAGGGTCTGTCAACGAAAAATGATATATATACACCACATCAGGCCCAAAAATATATGTATGAAGTTCAAAATAAAAAACAAGAAAGCAAAATTACGTAGTGTTTAATTTTTATAAAGAACTCAATACCTATATATACAGTGAAACTAAACAAAAACCAGAAACAGCATAGTGCTAAAGTTACGGGAAAATTCAGGAATTGCACGCATTAGCAAACTAATAGCATTCTCAACCAGTTTCTACTTCTTCATGTGTAGTTCTAGACAACATCTACAAGGTAATCTAGGGCATTTTCTATTAGGTACTAGCCCAGATAGACAAAATAGTAGTAGTACTACATATACTACTTACTAATTAGCCATTGAGGATATCCCAAGAACCTTGACAATTCTATAATTTGAAATAATTAGCTTGAGTCATACCACTCATACCCAACTGGAAGGCATAATATTGGAGAAATCCACATTAAGTAGTGATTAAGATAGTATATTGTTAGTTTGAAATCCTGATGAAGTAATTATTGATTAATAAATTTATACCATTATGTATGTGGTTAATCCTGATAGTAAATGCACCCAACAAAAACAAAAATACTACATCCCAACATAGGTCCATACACTCTAGTTAGCCCAAATCACTAACATGAATGATATACAAACTACAAAGGTGGCAAAATGCACAGACTAACATAATAGTCCCTCAAAGAAAATTCTTATGCATTAAAAGCCTGAATGATTCGATCATCAATTGAATAAAAAGTAAATATAACACCCTTACATTTACTATCAGTAAAATCTCAACTGCAGATAGAACAACCACATAGCATTCCCCAAGTTATCAGATAATATCCAGACCACAACATAAACATCTACGATAAAAGGAGAAAACAAAATTATGATTTCAATACAACCCGACAACAGAAAGAAGAACAAAATCCAGTAAAAATACAGCTATTATCACATAATATCCAGTTTCAGGAAGAGAGAGAGTTGAGGAGCTAGGAAAGAACAAATCAGCACATAGCCACAGCTCTCGAAACATTAACAGCAACAGAAAATTCCAGATCCAACAAATTACCGCATAAAATAAAAGAAAAAAAGGGAACCTTACCACTCCAGTTGGAGAATAGGTGGTGATTGTAAACTTCTGGTCGCTGTTGTAATCCCTGTAAAGAAGATCTAATTCCACCACACAAAAAAGAAATTATGCATAAAAAAACTGATAACAAAAATCAAAATCCATAATTATACAAATTCAGACCTCGAGCTCTTTTGCCGATATCAGAGTATAGGCCTGGACCTTTGCCCATGATTATATTCACTGAAATTCGAGGAATCAAGCTGAAAATGAAATTGATAGAGAGGAACCGCAATGAATTTCACAGAATTATACTATATCTAATTTTATTTTGGGCAGCAGTGAGATATATATATAGTGGTGAAGGCAATTCTTTTGCCGTTCAGTCCTTTTTAAAGTTATTTATTTTTGAAGGGCGTAATTTCAATGGAATCTGAGCCGTTGATAGCGTAAGGTAACGCGCCGTGAGCCGTTGATTAGAATGTGATTGTGGTGGGTGTAATTTGGGGAATTTGTACACGTGGCTCGTCATTGTTATGCGCTGGTGGTGGCGACTGATATAATGAGTTTAGGTTTTCTTTTTTATTTTATTCTTTTGGTGAGTCGCTAAATGAGCTGTGTTATTCCCCAGCGTTTTGTACTTGACAATTTTATATTAAAGTCGTGTTTGCTTTTGTTGATGTAATAAAAAATTTGATTCTGGTATTGTAGCTGCGAGATGGGAAGCTCGGGGTGAAGGGAAAGAGGTAAGCTGGCACACCATGCACCTATCCGTTCACCGCCATTAATGTGTGTGTCACGCTCACTTGCTAGACATGCGAGTTATAGTCACTTATTCCGAAATCTCTCTTATATATATGGGGCATTGAGATGCAGTATAAGATTGTATTCAATGTCGAACTAATTTTAAATATCGAACTAGAGAACAAATCTCATCCACCCTTATTTTAATCTAACGGTTACATATTATCAATGCACTTTTTATTTTAATCTAACGGTTATATATTATCAATGAAATCTGATTTTTTTTTATTCAAGGGCTGTTTAGGAACTCCAATTGTCATACAGTTATTTTGGTTACTTAATTCATGCAACTTAATCATGAAAAATATATCATTGTGATTCATCATCACTTGGAATTGAATCTGCTAATATATTTAGTCGCAATCTTCAATCTCTCCATATAAATTAAATCAGCAATTCCACTCAATCACAATCTTCAACTATCGTCGTCTACTTCTTCTTATTTGTTATACTTTGATTTGGTTGTATGGATTCTTCAAACACCTTTACGCCTAGAACGCAAATTACCAGTACATCAATGGACAACTTTGAGCTATCATTCTCCCACAACTGAACTTTCTCCGGAAGCAGCAAACGTACTTGAAACTGTTGGAATCGTGCTTGATCAAACGACTTTGACTAATAATAAATGTTACAAGACATTTAATTTTGTGAAATTAAATGCAATAGCGACGATCTACGTTCCGAGTAGATGACCGTAGTATATTCATTTTCTCAAATCCGATTCCCGGTGAGTGAGAAATAATATATTAAAGTTGGTTACATTAAAGCTAAAAATGAGCTATGGGAAAAAACTAAGGGATTAATTAACTAAGTGTTAATTATCCCACATCGGGGAATGATAAACTTCTTTGATGAAGTATTTAATAAGATGAATTATTATGTGTAATAATTATCGTGGAACAAGACGGGTGACAGAGCCCACACGCACGCGCCACTGCCGCCCGCCCGCGACCCGCGCACTGTGCACCGGGTATCGGGTGCCTTGTATTTTTGCAATCGGTCTTTGTGTGGTCTTTGGGTTGTTCTTTGGAGCTGGTCGTTGAGCGTGGTTCAAGCCCCGCTTGTTCTTTTTAGACCACCCCAAACTTCACGCTATCCTCGACGGGTCCTGGTCCACGTCATGTTCCCGCTGGACCCCCGACGCATAACAGGAGACAAAAGGTCCCCGATGGACCCCGACAGTCCATGCTGTATCCCGTCGTGTAGCATGTCCAGGTGCGCCGTGTCTCTTCAGCTCCCAATGGCAATTTCCACTTATGTGGGGGATTGTTGGAATCGTGCTTGGTCAAACGACTTTGATTAATAATAAATGTTACAAGACATTTAATTTTGTGAAATTAAATGCAATAGCGACGATCTACGTTCCGAGTAGATGACCGTAGTATATTCATTTTCTCAAATCCGATTCCCGATGAGTGAGAAATAATATATTAAAGTTGGTCACATTAAAGCTAAAAATGAGCTACGAGAAAAAACTAAGGGATTAATTAACTAAGTGTTAATTATCCCACATCGGGGATGATAAACTTTTTTGATGAAGTATTTAATAAGATGAATTATTATGTGTAATAATTATCGTGGAACAAGACGGGTGACAGAGCTCACACGCGCGCTCCGCCGCCGCCGGCGACCCGCGGACCGTGCACCGTGACTCGTGCCCCGGGCCTCGTGTGTCGTGTGCCTTGGTCTTTGGGTGGTCTTTGGGCTGTTCTTTGGAGCTGGTCGTTGAGCGTGGTTCAAGCCCCGCTTGTTCTTTTTAGACCACCCCAAACTCCACGCTATCCCCGACAGATCCTGGTCCACGTCATGTTCCTGCTGGACCCCGACGCATAACGGGAGACAAAAGGTCCCGCTGGACCCCGACGCATAACGGGAGACAAAAGGTGCGTCGTGTCTCTTCAGCTCCCAATGGCTAGAGCACTAGTCAATAACCCCAACGGTTATAGTCAAGCCATCATGGCACACATAATGACTGTTGACTCCATAAATGCCCCTGCAGGTGGACTCGGCCTATAAATAGGCATGCATCCATTGCATTCTGATGCACTGTTTATTAGCACTAAAAATACCTGCAAGTTTAAAGGGTAGAACTAGTATAACAAAAGGTTAGTACCTGGATATAGAACACATGGAATAAGATTGCAACTAGCTATCATATACTAAGCGTCATATACTATCTAGAGACAAAGAGTATTTTTGGTTTTGGTTTTATAAAATAGACATAAATATAAACAAATATAAAAATAAAATAATACAAAGCAGGCTAAATAAAGTAGAGTTTTAGGATCCAACTACTACGACCTCGTGATGATTAATCTCACAGAACCTTTACCTTTATGTGTCTCCAGGATTATTAGGAAAGTCGCGATTTTCAGATAAGCCCTCTCTCAAGTGCACCTATCCAGTAGATTAGACTCTAACTATCAAAGTCTCCTTCCAATAGATTAGATTCTAACTCCTTAAGTTCCTAAGACTCAAGTCCTCACAAAGGGTCCCCTCTCTCGAGTGCAGATAAACATATGTGTTGTACTCGTTCCTTTTACCACGTAAAACTAGCTATCTCTCGATTAATCTAGTTAGACGGACATAGTTCTAAAGTTGGTCAGACAAAAGAGCAATAAAAGCATGAGAACAAGCAAAACAATCACCAGAGCTAGGAAATAGTTCAATTCAATATATCAAAACATGTTCAAAATAGTTTTCACCAAAAAATCTAAAAATGATGTTTAACTACTCATAGACAAGTAGTAAAATCAATAATAAAAGTACAAGACATGAAAGAAATTGATAAAACCCAAGGTTGAATCTTCAATCTTCAGTCTTCTCTTGCCTGGATCTACAGAGCTCCGCTCCAATGGAAGATGGATGAATTATGTATGGAATATGGAATGGAAGAAAGTGTAGAGAGGGAGTAGGATTGGAGGCTCTAAGATGGAGATTATGAATTAGGTTTGGGTATTTATAGGCGGAGAAAGGTTTATTTTTAATGATTTTCGTGCCCTACAAATAAATGGGAGAGATTTGGATAACAATTTATTTTATTCCTTGAATTTCCGCCTATATTTTCGTCAGTTTTGACTGCACTGCGCAATGTTCGTAGAATGGTCATAACTTTCTCTACAGAACTCCGATTGAGACGTTCAACAAGTCCACACGACGCTCTTTCGAAGACGAAGAGAATGGCATGCAGTAAGCACTGATTGGACTTTAAACTTACTAGTAGAATGGGCTCGAACAGAGGCTGCTATACCTTGACCTTTTTGCATCTTTTTCCTATCTTTTTCTATCATTTATCAACAAACACGTTCAAAATACCAAATATATAATATATGCAATTTAAGAATATAATTTGCATGATTGACATTTAAAACTAGTCAAATCTAGCCCTTAAAAACATGCAAAATCTGTGTTTGTCAACTCCCCTAAACTTAATTATTTGTTTGTTCTCAAACAAAACAAGAGAAAAACTAATAAAGAAACACAGATGCTAGGAACTAGACTTCATAGTTGCCTCAAAAATTGTAACAAGAAATAAGAGTTTGACAAGAATACAAATCAAATCAAGCAAAGCTTATTAGTGCATTTTCATTACTAGCTCGTTGATCACCTTGAAGTACATGCGCTCACAAGTGTTTAGAAGTGTGTTTATCACTCACTCTCAAAGTATATATTGGAAAAAGTGTATGCTCTCAGATCATGCAACATGCAATGTTTACCATAAGTTTGCTCAAAGTGTAATCCTTCCTCTACTTTATGTGATTAAAATAAAAAATCCGAAAGGTCTTTATTTTAGGTTATAATGTAGGCTCTTTGGTAAGGTGAGGAAATATGGCTAAAAAGTGACTAAACCCAAACATAGCAAAAGTGATCAATTTCTACTACATCAAACTTAGCACCCCACCAACAATTCAAATCTCAGTAAATTCTAGACTTTGTCTAAATTTCTTGTCACTTCCCAAATTCCTTTAATTTTTTTTTTCATTTTTTTTCTTTTGTACATCCTTTTTTTTTTCCTTTTATGCACAACCAAATATGTCATTCAAACCACAGGTGTCTATGCACTTTTCACAAGTAAGCACACTACTTTTCTTTCTACCTTATCTCTCCAACTCTTTTCACAAAATATAAACTAAAATTCACCAAAGAGCGTATGGATATTCCCTTTTATTTAGCTTCCAAAGAAAAAGACTTTAAAGGCTCAAAGTGGCTAGCTAGGGAAAAATATTTTGAATAGGGTCATAAATTTGGATATATAAAGTAGCTAAGAAGGATGACCTAACGTCCTCTTTTATCATCTAAACACTATGTAAACTTAGGCGGACTAGAAGCAAGTTCTAGAGACAAATACATGAATGCAGATAAATCACACAAGAAATAAATTTATGGCTCAAGTCTTACAAGGTATAAGCATGATTCAAGGCAAACAAGCAATTCATTATTTATGCACCTTTTCACTAAACCTTCAAATCAATGCATCAAGTCAACTCAACCCACACATAAACGAAATTTTTATCATAGGCAACTCGGTCGGATGTTCCTAAACATGAGTATTTCTAAATTTTCTATGTTATGCTCATGACAAGATTCACCTCGGGTTTATTAAATAAAATAAAACTAATAAAAAACAACTAAACTCACGGTCCACCACTTCATCCCCCCAAACTTATTCAAAACTAAGTTAAGAATAAGTTTGTAAAGTCGGTAGGGACGTGAGTAAACTAAGAAAACACATTAAACTAAAACAAAATTAAATAAAAAAAATGATACTGATGTTGGGTTGCCTCCCAACAAGCGATTGGTTAACGTCTTTAGCTTGACGTTCTTTGAAGCTCATAAGTTAGGCCCCATTCTTGGGACTTCCTTTGGGATGCCTTTTGTACCGGAGCGGATGGTAATCCATTGTTGTGCTTCGTGCTCTCCTCAAATAGCAACCCTTGTAAAACAGATAAAAAAAATCAAAATAAAACTATACAAAAAATTATACTCTAAATTAGTATTATCAACCGTTCTACAATATCAACTTAAAGCAATAATATTCCCCGGCAACGGCGCCAAAAACTTGATGCACTGTTTATTAGCACTAAAAATACCTGCAAGTTTACAGGGTAGAACTAGTATAGCTAAAGGTCAGTACCGGGATATCGAACGCATGGAATAAGATTGCAACTGGCTATCATATACTAAGCGCCATATACTATCTAGAGACACAGGGTATTATTGGTTTTGGTTTTATAAACTAGACATAAATATAAACAAATATAAAAACAAAATAATACAAAGCAGGCTAAATAAAGTAGAGTTTTAGGATCCAACTACTACGACCTCGTGATGATTAATCTCACAGAACCTTTACCTTTATGTGTCTCCAGGATTATTAGAAAAGTCGCGATTTTCAGATAAGCCATCTCTCAAGTGCACCTATCCAGTAGATTAGACTCTAACTATCAAAGTCTCCTTCCAATAGATTAGATTATAACTCCTTAAGTTCCTAAGACTCAAGTCCTCACAAAGGGTCCCCTCTCTCGAGTGCAGATAAACCTATGTGTTGTACTCGTTCCTTTTACCACGTAAAACTAGCTATCTCTCGATTAATCTAGTTAGACGGACATAGTTCTAAAGTTGGCCAGACAAAAGAACAATAAAAGCACGAGAACAAGTAAAACAATCACAAGAGCTAGGAAAAAGTTCAATTCAATAAATCAAAACATGTTCATAATAGTCTTCACCAAAAAATCTAAAAATGATGTTTAACTACTCATAGACAAGTAGTAAAATCAATAATAAAAGTACTAGACATGAAAGAAATTGATAAAACCCAAGGTTGAATCTTCAATCTTCTCTTGCCTGGATCTGCAGAGCTCCGCTCCAATGGAAGATGAATGAATTATGTATGGAATATGAAATGGAAGAAAGTGTAGAGAGGGAGTAGGATTGGAGGCTCTGAGATGGAGATTATGAATTAGGTTTGGGTATTTATAGGCGGAGAAAGGTTTATTTTTAATGATTTTCGTGCCCTACAAATAAATGGGAGAGATTTGGATAACAATTTATTTTATTCCTTGAATTTCCGCCTATATTTTCGTCAGTTTTGACTGCACTGCGCAATGTTCGTAGAATGGTCATAACTTTCTCTACAGAACTCCGATTGAGACGTTCAACAAGTCCACACGACGCTCTTTCGAAGACGAAGAGAATGGCATGCAGTAAGCACTAATTGGACTTTAAACTTACTAGTAGAATGGGCTCGAACAGAGGCTGCTATACCTTGACCTTTTTGCATCTTTTTCCTATCTTTTTCTATCATTTATCAACAAACACGTTCAAAATACCAAATATATAATATATGCAATTTAAGAATATAATTTGCATGATTGACATTTAAAACTAGTCAAATCTAGCCCTTAAAAACATGCAAAATCTGTGTTTGTCACATTCACAACAGAACATACACAAGCATTTTTGCATACACGCTCTCTCCCTCTCAGCATAATCTTCCCGTCGAAGTTCTGTCCCCGCCTTACTCCCGTTCGTCGGAGCCCTGCTGCTAGCGGTGTTGCTACTTCAGAGACGAAGCCGTTTTATCTTTGGGGACGACACGCCAAACCGAGAGCACTACCAGGGCGTATCTCGTCTTGCGGAAAGAGGACTCCTCGACTCGGCTTACCGCTTTCCACAACTTTTTCCGTGTAATTTTCAGTTGTTTCAGTGTAATCTTCATTGTTTTATTTTCCGTGTAATTTTCGCCCGGCAAGTTTGTATCTCATTTTCTAACATGTTTATCTTAATTCAACCCTTTTGTAATAAATTAATTCAAAAATAAACTCTATGTGGCATTTTCTAGACCACTCATTATGAAAAAATGAATGGCTGATAATGCATCTTAATTCTCAATTAGGCCTAAAAATCTCAATTGATCACAATCATATATATATATATATATATATATATATATATATATATATATATATATATAGGGAGATGATCAAAATAAGTATGTGTTTAAATCCAGAAATGCAGACCAAATCTTAGCCCTAGGATTAGATGATCTAATGGTCAATAATTAACCAAAAACACGGAAGGTCATAATTAAGCAATTTTATGTCATATTATAATATTTGGGTTTAATGTCATGGTAAGATCGTTTTAGGTCATGCTTTTTTAGCATGACCTAAAAATTACCTAATTATGACCTAAAAGTGACCTAATTATGATATTGTTCTGCATTTCTGTATTTAAATCTAGTTTTGCATAGATCAAAACCCTATATATATATATATATATATATGGTAGTGATCAATGTATAACTAATCTTAAGTGTATAACTAGAGAACAAATCTTAGCCACACATCTTAATGGAACAAATATTATTTATTTTAATTATAGAAAATATGCTGAGGGTAATTTTGGAAATTACTTTCTGAATTAAAACATGCGATCAAATTACGCGAAATCTTCCAAATCTGCGATCCTTTCTTCTTCCAAATCGTAATTCTGAGCTGGGGGTGGCGCCGGAAAGGATACTGGCGGTGGTGGGGGAGCTGGCAAAGGCGATCGGGGCGGAGGGGCTGTTGGCGGATTCAATCGTCGCGCCAATGCTGAAAAACCCCAAATCAAAACTTACCTCTACGTCGGACTCACCGGAATCAGCGTCGGCGGGTAAGGAGACGCAACGATGAGCTGCCGTAGAAGAGAAGCGGAGTTTCGGAACAAGAGCGGGGCGCGGTGGCTGTAGGCTCTAAGATTCGTCTTCGATATAGTTAGTTTCCGTCTACGTTTAATGTTACTGATGTATCTTGTGATTTTACTTCACTCTTGTTTACAAAACATCACTCTTGTTCTGATTTTACTTCATTCTTGTTTACAAAACACATCACTCTTGTTCTGATTTCACTTCACTCTTGTTCACAAAACACATCACTCTTGTTCTGATTTCACTTCACTCTTGTTCACAAAACACATCACTCTTGTTCTGATTTTACTTCACTCTTGTTCTGATTTTACTTCACTCTTGTTCACAAAACACATCACTCTTGTTCTGATTTCACTTCACTCTTGTTCACAAAACACATCACTCTTGTTCTGATTTCACTTCACTCTTGTTCACAAAACACATCACTCTTGTTCTGATTTCACTTCACTCTTGTTCTGATTTTACTTCACTCTTGTTCACAAAACACATCACTCTTGTTCTGATTTCACTTCACTCTTGTTCACAAAACACATCACTCTTGTTCTGATTTCACTTCACTCTTGTTCACAAAACACATCACTCTTGTTCTGATTTCACTTCACTCTTGTTCACAAAACACATCACTCTTGTTCTGATTTCACTTCACTCTTGTTCTGATTTTACTTCACTCTTGTTCACAAAACACATCACTCTTGTTCTGATTTCACTTCACTCTTGTTCACAAAACACATCACTCTTGTTCTGATTTCACTTCACTCTTGTTCACAAAACACATCACTCTTGTTCTGATTTCACTTCACTCTTGTTCACAAAACACATCACTCTTGTTCTGATTTCACTTCACTCTTGTTCTGATTTTACTTCACTCTTGTTCACAAAACACATCACTCTTGTTCTGATTTCACTTCACTCTTGTTCACAAAACACATCACTCTTGTTCTGATTTCACTTCACTCTTGTTCACAAAACACATCACTCTTGTTCTGATTTCACTTCACTCTTGTTCTGATTTTACTTCACTCTTGTTCACAAAACACATCACTCTTGTTCTGATTTTACTTCACTTTTGTTTACAAAACACATCACTCTTAGCATGATTTTACTTCACTCTTCACTCTTAGCATGATTATTTTTGGGACAATTCAACATTGATATTATAATTAGATTAGAGCAAGAAGAAACAGAAAGGGGCTACATCTGAAATGCATAGCTAAAATCTCACAAAATTCAAATACTACACTACATCCCATCATAAAAATTGCAACGATAGCTTATCACCTAATGTTAATTCCCTAATTAAAGGAAATCAAAACTAAGAAAAATAGAAGATAAATTGGGAAATGCAGGCTAAATTATATCATAGATCTGTGTGTTCCCGCTCGGGGTCAGATGCCACGATCATGTGCGACAAGATGTCGTAGAGCGGCCCGCCCTTGGCCATCGCCTCCTTCTTCTCCTTGATCACCGCGATGAGCTCCTTCCGGAGCGCCGCCTCCGCCTTGTTGACGGTGGCGGTATTGTTTGGCCGCTGGAAGAGTGATGATTGGAGACACCGATGCAGATTCCTTCGTCGGGGAAAGAGAGTCACTTGAATCGCGAAAATATTGATAATTTCCAATCGAATTCCTCTTCAATCGGACGAATCGGTGGTAGGAGAGCTGAGAACTATTTTGCAGAAGAAGGAAAAGGAGGAGAAGAGAAGAATGCGGTTTCTTTTTCAAATGCCAATGATGTAATCTAATTTTGGATGTGCAATGACCACTATACCCCCGCCTTATTATTGTGGAGTAAATTTGTGATTGAGGGAACTAATATCTCATTAAATTCAAAAATTAATACTAGCCCTTGATTTTTTTGATCTTGTGGCTATTATTTGTTCTCTAGTTATATGGTTAAGAGGTGTTTGCCATAGATCATGACCCTATATATATATATATATTCCATATAGCATATAGAGTATAACTTTGGTAAAAAAATATTTTTATAAATGACTGTCACCGTTGTTTAATTAAGTTTGAACTAATGATATTTATTTATTTTATTTATGAAATAGAGATAATTTACATATTAACTAAGAGTGGTAAATGTCTATTGTAGG